>NW_027281762.1:147500-302662 GCF_046629955.1 Centroberyx affinis
AAAATTTCGTCACTGTCTTAACATGATGGATCTCCAGTTTGCCGGGAGCACTGCTGTCCAAAACACACTCAAGGGCCAAAGCAAACTCCAACAGCCAAAATCCAAAAAAACTATTAAAACACGTCCTTCGTTTCCCGAAGTTTGTCCTCTGAAGTTTTGTACAAACTGTTTGGAACGACAGAGAAGCAAGTGAAAGGTGCAATTGATCGCTTGTGAGATTAGAGGTAAGTATTAAAAAATTACCATACCTATAGCTATAAATTTAAAAACAAACAGACTTACCTCAGCTGTATCCTGTTGTGCCCAAGGCTGTTCCTGTCCCTGGTAAAACAAACTGACACCCACACACACACACACACACACACACACACACACACACACACAGAAGGCTCCAACTGCTATTTCACCGACACTTATTCATCAAGCAATAAACCATTTCCCAATAGCATTTGCATGGAGAGCCTTTTTAATCAATATGATTAAAAAACATTTTGTCTTCAGATGAAGTGGAACTGGGAGTACTTTAGACACACTTGGCAGGAACGCTTCATTTATCAAAAGTTCTGCTTCTTTCAGAGTTTTTACTGTTTCAGCAATACTGAGTAAAAGGATTTTTTCTTCTGGGATAATTTAGTTTTAATTTGAATAAATCGATGTTGCCCAATGGAACCATTTGTCCAGCTGTCAGTGTGTGTCAACACATTGATTCTGTCATACACCGCCGTGTCCCGCAGTTACCTTTTACCTCAAAACACACGAGGGGCGCTTGCTTTATCCTACCTTTTAAGTATTGTGTCCACTCTTGAGGCTGTTTGAAGCAGCTTCAAAGGGGCTCCGATCCCTTTAAATTCAATCCATTCAACATGAAACTGCCATTCAGCGGCTAAAAATAGAGGATTCATTCTCAGTGAGTCTGAACAATAGCATACATGAACAAATTCTCTTTTGAATGAAATCCACTTCCTGAATTAGCTGAATTCAAAGGGAATTCAGCTTAACCCTGATTTAGGTGTGCACGCTAAATCCAGCATACCTCAACTAATTTAGTTTAGTTTGGTTTATTTGCACAGAGATATATAGAAGCGAAGTGACGAATGAAGCAAAGCAATAAAACACAAAAAAAAGCACGTAAAGAAGAGATGCAATACTTGATGCAGATGAGAAAGAAACTGAGGTCTCGTTTACATTCAATTTACATTCAAATTTCCTTCCAGCTTCTCTGAAATCATCTCAAAAGATGATGTGCGATTATCTTCAGCAGCCCCAATCCCAGTGTAAATGAAGTGGAAGTGTGTAGTAGGGGAATCAAGAAGTATAACTGTGTCTGTTTTAACTGACACAGTGAAACCAGTTATCAGTCCTATTCTGCTCTCGAATCCAAGGATTCGCTAAAATGGCTTGTTCGACAGTTCAGCAAAAAAACGCTATATATCCAATACTGAAAAAAGAAAGATAATAATTTGAAGTTCGTCATTCATTATCTGTAAATCATACTAATGAACCAGGCTATAAATGTTCCCTACCTAGTCAGCTTTTTCAAATGGTAGAATGATTTTCAATTTGGCAGGAAACACTTGAGTTGTTGTGGCGCTGACTGTAGAGGAGCTTGCAGAATTTGAAGGCGTTTTTGAAAGCATATTCAGATTGATTTTTGCCCAGATTGAGGAAGCAGATAGGGAGAGAGAGAGAGAGAGAGAGAGAGAGAGGGAGAGAGAGTTGTGACAACGTGGTGTGAGGCAGGATTCTGTCTGCTTGCACTCCCATGATGCCTCTCGTTTCGCTGTAAACACACTGCAACCAGCTAGGTGAGGCCACTGCTATAAATAGCTCTTGCTGTACCCACCACACCCACCCACCCACACACACTCATACATAAATGTATGCAGTGGCACATGCATGCAAGCAGACACACTCATACATAAACCAATGCAAGTGGACACACACACGTTAACGTATGGACACATGCTTTCCTCTCTCTCTCTCTCTCTCTCTCTCTCTCTCTCTCTCTCCTCTCTCTCTCTCTCTCTCTCTCTCTCTCTCCCTCTCTCTCCCTGGCAGCACGCCTCCTTCTCCTCCTTATCATATGCTCTGTGACAGATGGTGGATGTGATAATTACCAAACACCAAGCAAATGAGAAACTCTTGGTGGGACCCTCTCTTTCTCTTTCTCTCTCTCACGACATCTCACACTCTCTCTCTTTCTCTGTCTGTCCCCCTCCCTCTAAATATCTCACATATGCATTTCTCTCTCTTTCTCTCTCTCTCTCTGTCTCTGTCTCTCCATATCTCACATATGCTCTTGCTATCTTTGACAGTCTGACAGCTCTTTCCAGGAGAGAGAGACAGAAATCTCAGACTTGATTTCTGCACTCGGCTGCTTATAGGCAGGGTTATTAAGGTTGGAAACATGCACATACACACACACACACACACACTCAGAGAGAGAAAGACAGAGATGAGAGATATGTTATATATCTTGCATAATCAAAGTGCAGCAGCAAATCTGCGCCCAAGGCATCCAAACAATTATATAGCCAATTTTTAATTAATCCTTTCATTAGAATAAAGCATCCCAATAAAAGGTAGTTTTGGGGCTACATCCTGAGCCTCCTTAGCCACCAATACAATATATCTTCTCCTCCCCTCTTTTCTCTAATTTTCCTCTCCTCCTCCTCTTTCCTCCTCTCCTCCCCTCCCAATGAATCTAATGAAATCCCTATTATGAGCAGAACTGTGAAGGTTTCACTTTTGGAGGAAAATGCTTTTTGCGGCTTGAGATGTGCTTTATTGTCATATCTGTATTGTCATATTACAGCTATAATACCTGAGACGGCATTATGGGTTATAGGTATTATAGGTAAGATGGCAATGCAGTTCAATTCAACTTTATTGTCATTGTACAAGTACAATGAAAAGTGAGTTTGTGGCTCCTGAGAGTACGAGGCAATAAGTTAAAAAAGGCTTCAAAGGAGACAGAGATTCAGTCATGTAAACAGTTCAGCGTGTATAAAAACAGTATGAAGTGTATAAAGTGCTTATGCAATAGGTAAAAGTTAAAAGTATCCACAATCACAGTTAAGAAAGTCCTAAAGGGTACAAGAGCTTTTATATAATGGTTACCAACTTGTGTACTGAAAAGTTTACTTCTAAATAGTGTACAAACACAAGAGTACAAAACAAGAAAGCCTAGTTATTTGCTCCCTGGTCACCACAGGAGCTGGCATAGCAACTGATAATGCCTTCTGGGAAGTATCAGCACAGTTGGAGCGTGTATTTGACCGGTCACTTTGGCTGGCCGAGACCGCTTGTTGTATAATAAAGGAAAAGGGCGGTTTTTAATACTGAGGTACTGAGGCTGCAAGGAACTGCCTGTCTAAATGACTTTCAGTAAAACAGAGTTGCAGTGGAGGGTTTTAGTGCCGCCTGGTTTGTTTCTTTCCTCCCCGCTAAGAAAACATTTCTAGGGGAATCATTTTCTCCCTGTTTTGTGTGGATTACTTGAAAGAAGCCGGGTGCCGCTAGCGCCCTCTGCCTGGGTCGACAAAGCACACACCCACCTTCGCCCTCAAGACGGGAGACGCTCTACATCATCATTGCAACATAAATAATGGCTGCTGTCAGCCTCAAGGTGCGAATCCGTCTCCTAGCTCATATTTCAGACGTTCTTCACCTGCTCCTGTTTTTTTTTTTTTTGCCTCCTTTCTCTTCTGCTTCTCTCATATTCTCCCTCCTCATTGCTCCCATTCTTTTTCCCTCTCTGCTCTCCTAAAGCTGGTCGTAATTAATAATGAGGCCATATTTCATAATTAAGACAGAAATAACGCATCATTCTCCTCTCCTGTCCTCTCTGCTCTCGCATGTTTAATGAAGCTCCCACAGAGCGAAACGAGAGAAAAGATGATTTTTGAATGGCTTCTCTGTGGACATATTTGAAGTGACACCTCTGGTTTTGGTTGAATAGTCTTGTCACAAACACTCTCTCTCCTATGTACCGGAGCTTCATGTCATAACTAGGGCAAATATAATGCTCATATTTGTCTCTGCCTCCAGGTGTGGCTTTGTCTACCATCCTCCCCTCCTCTCCTCTCCTCTCCTCTCACCTCTTCTTCTCCTATTTGCCTCCTCTCTTCTCCCCTCCACCCACCTCCTGTGCTCTCCATGTTTTCCTCTCCAACTCCCATCATCGCCCATCCCCCCCCCCTCTTCCCCATCCTCTCCGCTCCTCCCATCACCTAAGGCCGTGTAGCTATATTTCATAATTACAACAAAAATAATGATTCCTTTGTGTGTCAGTCTCAAGGTGTATTTGTGCCTCCCCTCCCCCTGTACGCATGAAACACACCACTAACATCCGTCATTACAGGACAGGAATGAGCATAGTGTGTGTGTGTGTGTGTGTGTGTGTGTGTGGTCCCCGGGGGCTTGTTTTGCCAAAGGCTGTCTGGCCTATAAATCCATTGATATAATTCTTTCTATTCATATACACACCCATTTATTACAATACACACACACATACACACAATGCCCCGCACTGCACCACCTAACTAATGGGAGCATGTGTGTGTACACGTGTGACATAGAGAGAGAGAGAGAGAGAGAGAGAGAGAGAGGGTCGAGCACACCACCACACAAACAAGGAAAACATCTATTACGTCTCTCTCACTGTGTGTGTGTGTGTGTGTGTGTGTGTGTGTGTGTGTGTGCTAGGCTAACTAGCTAACCTAGATAACTAAGGGTAGCATCGGTTAGTAGCAGGAGCATTAGGCTTCATAGCTTCCCCCTCTCTTACCTGTTGCCTTTTCCACTGGGCTTCAGTCTGATATTAGACTATTTAGCCAGAAAAACTGTGGTTCTGACTCCAATCTGCTTTCTACTCACGGCACTGCGAGTTCACAAAATGGCATCCAGCAATCTCCTCTCCTGTTCTTTCTCCTCTATCATCTTCTCAGTGATGTTTCCTGCTGCTTATCATCTTTGATATGTTATCTGCAATTGGCCCGGGGGTTGATATCAAGAAATGACCCTCAAATCTTATTTCATCTGGGCTCACCCAGGCTCAAATGGCCATCAAATCTCATTTTCTGGTCCCCTGGCGGGCTCTAAACGAGTTTAGCCTACTACCAGGAACAAGGAGGAGGGTTTTCCAAAACTTTAACCCTGAAGCCAGTTGCAGAACAGCTGCAAACAACGAGCATTGAAACCAAAGCATAATGTACATCAATATATCACTGGTGTTTCACAAATTTCACTTTATTTACATTTTCTTTGATTGTCATTAACAGTTGACATTGTCCATGTTTCATGATGCTGAGATCAAGCCAAAACATTCATACGGCATTGTAAAATAAAAAAAAAATGCATGAACTTCAATGCCTAGGTGGCTCATGTTCTGAAAATGTAAACCTTTTGGAGAGTTTAGGTTCTGAAACATCTTTTTAATATTGTCTGTGTGCTGAGGAAAGTCCTCAAAAAATAACAAAATATCACAATTTGAAACAAAAAAGGACATTTGCTGTATTACATATCAGTGTGAATCACCACATAAAGGGCACGTAACTGCAGATACATGGTTGTTAGGACACAGGTGATACATTATCACGTCCTGACGCAGTGGCTCTTTCCCCTTCGGCCATATTTAGAAATGGTTCTCAAATCTTATTTTACCCGCCCTGCATGACGATAACTGGGTTTGTCTCTTCCAGGAAGCACTTGGAGGGTTCCTGGAAAGACACAGCAGTGTTCTGCCATCACTGGCACAGAGTTCTGTTGTATTCTATTGCGTTCTATTGTATTCTATTGTGTTCTCCTCCCCAAACAGGACTTTCTGGTATGGTTGGACTCAGGCAGGGTCACGGATCAGCCTCTGAACTCTAGCTTGGCTTTTATGTTGGGGCCAAGACTAACTGGCTTCACCATCGCCAGGAACCACAAGAGGAATGCCCAGAATAAGAGACGGAGAGAAAATTATGGCTCATGTCAGCTTCATACACACACATGCAAACACATAGGCTACACCTTCCCACACACACACACACACACATACATACACATACATGCGCACATCCATACACACGCATTGAAACACCCACATACACATGTATATACTGTATATTTGCCCTGAAGCAGTGCACTCATATAAAAACAACGTATATATTAAACACGTATATGGATATAGCTATAGATATACTGCAGATATACATAGATACAGATAGTAGGTAGTACTCAAAAGACATTACACTTGGTAAACTCAATGCTGAGGTACTTTGAAGCTGTTCAGTTGTAGTGTTCTGTTCTAGTGGTCCACTGCCCTATTAAGACAATTTCTGTTAATATTTCCTTAATTTGGTAGATTTTATTCTTAATCCCAGTCATTTTTATTCCTCTTTTTGCCTTTTTTGTAGATTCCAGCCTTTTCTCCAGTGATATGTTCTTTTGTTTAAGATAAAATTAATACATTTTTCAGGCAAGTGGCTGGTAGTGAATTTTATAATGCTGCTGTCAAAGTCTTCTCTGCAGGCCTATAACCACTAAGAGTGGAACAGCACACAAGAGTAATGTACTGTTCTGTTGAGTGGCTGCTAGGCTGCCTCACTTCAGGATAGTGCATCTGAAAATGGCTTAGTGTTTTTTTTCCACCATCACAATATGGAAAATGCTATTAAGCTGCGCCATTTTTCTGGATTTGATTGAGTAAACACTAACAAAAATACTGACAGGGAAATAGTTGATTAAACAGAGCTGTCTTTGTCTCTGCCTGCCGCTGTGGCCACCGAGCAAAAAGGTTAGTTTCCTGCCTTGACACGCAGCCACAGTGGATGTGTTGTTGTTGTCGGGGCCACTCGGTTTAATAATTACTGAGGGGAACCCCGAAGTACAAAGACCACACAGAGACAGAGAAAGAGAGAGAGAATGAAAGAATGAGGGGAGAGGAAGAGAGTACGGAGAGTGAAGAGAGAGATAGAGTTGGAGGGTAAGAGCGGGTGAAAGTCGCCAAATCAGACAGGGATAATAAACTGTTTCCTCTGGCTGCTGAACCCAGCCACCCTCACAGAGCTACACTGAATAGACCATAACCTCAGTGCAGTGAAGGTATAGAGATTGTATCCACTATTTTCTGTGGACACCTGCAGAGTGTACAGATGTATCCTCAGCATCCTCAGTATCCTTTACCATTGACTTCAATTGGAAAGTGCTATCAGACTGCACCTTCCTCCCATCAGCCATACTCCCACCTCCTCAAGTAACACTGTCTGTTTTGATGTACACAAAGGAGGAGGAGACAGGTTAGCTAAGGATTTTTAAAGGTACAGAGAGATTGGCCGATTGGTAACGTAATGAGAACATAGACACCAAAATCATCCATATACACCCAGTAGATCATTTGCTCGGGTGCTTCATGCTAACACTTTAGCATACACTATGTTGAGTGTTAGTAGGCGACTAGCATTATACAAAGTAAGAAGACTGACCTTTTAGAAAATGTGTTTTTATTATATGGCTTGTAGATTCATAAATTTTACAAATGAATTGTCATTAACTCAATACAGCTGATGTAGTCAGATTTATTTTTGGGACTATTTCAGGTGTGCAACCACGTATTCATCCACTGTGCAGTGACTTTCAGTTGTACACAGCCTCCCATCACCCACCACCTTCACTTCTTAACTGAAACACGGAAAGTAGTCCCTGCTAGTTCAAAACAGGATGTTACTTTTGCATCATATTTTGTGTAAGTTTTACCAATCTGCTACACAAAACTGCCAGACTTGGCCACATATCAGATAAGATTAATCACCATTTAGCTTTACAGCTGCTAAAAGTTGTCATTTTCTCACTTTTGAGATAATGCTAGTCGCTTCCTATCACTCAACGCAGTGTATGCTAAAGTGTTAGCATGGAGCACAGGAGCTAATGATCGACCGGGGACACATGGATGATTTTAGTGTCTCTATTTTCATCACTTAACAGGTAATGTGATTTTAAGCCTTGAGACAGTTGTGACATGAACTGTGCCAGCGTGGGTGCATCCTAATATTAGGAAAGTCTTATTTTGTGCACCAAGAATATGTTTCAACATGGCAGGTTCATTTACTGTATAGTCTATGAGTTCTGTTTCTATGTTTTCCCTGCTCTTCTTCTTCCCCTGTCTTTGTACAGAGTTCCATAATGGCTGCATTGTTTTGGTGCCACCGGCATCACTGGTAGCTAAATAGGCTCTGCTTGCTCACTCACTCTCACACACACACACACATTCACAGGCACGCAGAGCCGAAGCTTCCGATTATAGCAAAGTGCCAACTTGTAGCTGTGGAAGTGTGTGTGTGTCCACACGTGTATAGCTGTGTTAGTTTGTCTGTATATGTGTGGCTGGTTGTGTGTGTGAGTGTGTGTGTGTGTGTGTGTGAGTGTGAGTGTGAGTGTGTGAGTGTGTGTGAGAGAGACAGAGTGTTGGCCAAGCCAGTGGAAAATGTGCGAGCCAGAGACGATGACGTTGGCAGAGCGGAGAAGAACAAACTACTTCCTGAAAACCTATTCACCACTTCGACTAAACACTCTCCAGTAGATGTTCTCTTTCTCTCTTCTCTCTCTTTCCCTCTCTCTCTCTCTCTTTTTCATTCTCGCTGGCTGAGACTTTCTGTTATTAACTCATTGCGGTCCGCATGTTTGTCTAAACTGGGACAAATCAGAAGAAACAAGATTTCCCCTCGATTAGACAGCAATGTAAAGATCCTAATTGCGTGACAAAGGGTTCAAAATCAAGTTAGCTGTTCTTATTTAAACGCAGCCTCTCTCTCTATCTGTCTCTGCTTCTGCATCCCTCATTTTTATTTCTATTCTTGACTCTTGACTCTCGCTCTCCAAGGGCCAAACGACGATGAATTTAAAGCAATAATCTGCAATATGTTCAAACACCACAGCAAAAAGATGCCGCCAAAATCATAAAAATGAGGAAATTGCAGATTCCGATATTAAGATTAGACAAGATGTTTTATGACAAAAAAGAAACAAAACACAAAATTGTCACAAGATGAATACACAAGCAGAAACTGTCTCTCCTCTCTCTCTCTCTTTCCCTCCTCTGAGCTATCACAAAGACATTATGTTCATGCTGCAAGGACACACACTCACACTCACACACAAACACACAGATGCACATAATACGCATGCTTATCATTTGCATGCTGCTATAATCTTCCATCCTTTCCAAACCAGATGCTCCCCCCACTCAGGATTTAGTAATAATCAGCCCTGCAGCACCACACACACACACACACACACACACACACTAGGTCAGGTAATTAACAGTCTGTAGATCTAAGATAGCGTTAATCTAATCAGACCACCCAGCTTCTATTCCCCCGATGGGTTTGTACACAGAATAATACACACACACACACACACACACACACACACACACACACACACAAAGACACACTTTCCTTTTTTATCTTTCATCCAGCACGCTCCTTTCCTTCCTCGTTCCCTTCATCAGTCACTCGCTATTTTCCACCAGTACCTGCATTTTCCTTCATTTCAATTTGTTTAAATGACGTTTACATCTGTAATCTCACAATCAAAAAGCCTTTTTATCCTTCACATGTTTCTAAGTAAATCACCACCTATTTTCCAAATAATCCATGATCTGATAATCTGCATACTTTCATGAACTATTACAGATCACAGCTACCATTTTTCCTCTGTAATCAGATGATTGTAATCCCAGTAGATGTAATCTGTTCCTCCCTGCCCTGACAATTGGTGAGACTATTGATTGCACTTTATTGGTTTAGCCACCCAAAACCTTTTGAGTCTATACAGTAGCTCACACTGGTGCAGGATGGTATTGTCTTCCACAGTGTTTTGTGCAGTTTGTACAGTTCAGATATGTTGAAATCATACTGGTAAAATTAGATGAAAATAACTGTATTGATCCCTGACAGGGAAGCATATAAGAGGATAGAGATAAAAATAGAATAATTTAACATAAACATAAAGATTACATCTTTATCATGTTAGTACAGAGTTCCTATTGGCTAGAAAGAATTCTTGTGATGTTGACTAGACAGATTTAAGGTTTACAAATGTCACCGAACAGTGCTGATTCTGTGCCATACTTATAACAGGCCCAGTATGAGTGCAACTTGGTACTTATGCAATCAAAAAACCTCGAGAGGTACTGTAACTTTGACTAGCAGTTCATTTGCCTGCTAAACACCACGACAAGCCTGCAAAAACTCTGCTGCTTCCATATCTTTGATGGAAACAATTATGACCCAAAGGCTCCATGACTTTCAGTAGCTTTTAGTCTCTTCACAGAGGCGTACTAAACCCCATGGGCTCCTGGCGTTACCCGTTAGTCTTTTGAAGTGGCAGAAAAGTCAAGTTCATTCATGCTCACTGTTCTGTAAACTCAAACTGATGCGTACCGCCAAGTGAAACAGTCCAGAATTCAACTTCAGGGTTTTCCAAGTCTTTTTGAGTGCAGAACAGTCGGCTTAATAAGAATTCTGAGGTGACAAAAATGAAGTCACCAGTCATGCTCTTCACATCTCATGCTGTGCTTTTACCAAACCTGGCTGGGTGTCATAGGTGTAACTTCAAACTCTAGTCAGCTATTTTTGCGGGTGGGTTTACCTCTGTGCCTAACCTGCATGTCACACTATGCCAGAGCAGATTCTATTAAATGAAACCATAATGATCCCCGTGGGGAAATTGGGTAAAGTAGCAGGCAGTGGGCCTGTCCAAATCTTCTACCAAGCATGTACTATAACCTGCTATTAGAATATACTGAATCTGACAATTGTTTCATTGGAAACTTTTCCACTAGCATCATTATAATGAAAAAGCCATCTTAGGGTCTGATTGACAAAATACATATCATACATTGGCAAAGTAAAATACCAATGCTGTGCAACTTGATGGTAAAATTAACCAATCACATAAACAACAGCAGCATGATCAGTAGAGTAGGCAGGAATACATTTTGGCAAAGGCCTGTGACCAAATGGGTAGGCCTAGGTAGTTTTTTTTTTCACAATATATTTGCCATATGTGCTATACCCTACTGCCAGTGCTTATAGCTATCATATGACATTACTATTTTCCTGACAGCAATTCAGTCATCCTCCAGTCTATTCAAACTCTACTGCGTTATGGTGGTACAAAAATGTATTCATGTAATCGTGGAAATGTCTCTTATTTTTTTTCCATCAATATTATAGGAGGAGAGCACAGGCTTCAGTTCACTGAACCAACAATGCAACACCATGACATCAACAATGCAACACCATGAAATCAACAATGAAACACCATGACATCAACAATGCAACACCATGACATCAACAATGCAACACCATGACATCAACAATGAAACCACTGTGACATCAACAATGCAGCACCATGAAATCAACAATGAAACACCATGACATCAACAATGAAACACTGTGACATCAACAATGCAGCACCATGAAATCAACAATGAAACACTGTGACATCAACAATGAAACACCATGACATCAACAATGAAACACTGTGACATCAACAATGCAGCACCATGAAATCAACAATGAAACACCATGACATCAACAATGAAACACTGTGACATCAACAATGCAACACCATGAAATCAACAATGAAACACTGTGACATCAACAATGAAACACCATGACATCAACAATGAAACATTGTGACATGCATAACTCTGAAGAGGAAATAACCTAATTAAAATCTCACAGCTGAGATACAGGCCATTACAACAAAGTTGAGGTAAAAACAAGACCAGCAAACCAGCAAAGCCACACCATAAAGAATCCCACAGTAGCCGGCCCTATGGCATTCCCTCTCATAGGCAGAAAACCGTCAGCTAAACAAAAAGCCAACAGCATTCCGGAGCGGAATTTGAAAAGAAGCTTTATGTCTCAATGAAATCTCCACATAGTACACATTAGTTTCAGGATTTGGTATAAGGACTGATATCACTTATTGCAGGTTTCAAATATCTAGTGATTGATATTTGTTTTGACATTTTAACATCTCTTAGAAAACCAGCTAATTAGTGCTAGAATGCACTTCTCGAAACTGTTACAACCCGGCTCGTGTAGGCCGTAACAAAAGGGAGACATACGCAAAAATAAGACTTAACACAATAATTTATTAACTAAACTAGGGGAAAACAAACAGGAAAGATGAAGTATGGGAAGTCTGTAGTATAGCGTAGTGAGTGGATGCATGGAAAGAGTGTAGTGTGATGTTGAGTAGCACTTTACAGCACAAAGCAGCACACAGCAACGTTAGTATGGAGACTGTAGGACCAGACTGTAAAATGAACTGAACTGATACTGGAGCATTAACAACAGATCTACACATCTATGTCCTGTCAGTTGTAATTCAGAGCTAAATTCTAAGCTCTTACACTCTCACAGCCAACAGTTTCATCATTAGAGAGATTTTTCATGCTGCTGCAGTTCCTGTTATTATTTCTACCGTGGTGACATGGTTTATTCGTCTGTAAAAGTTTCAGCATGTGTGTGTGTGTGTGTGTGTGTTGCACTGAGCTGCAGTAGCCTAAGAAATATCTTCTGCCTGAGGGTTGCCTTCTGCCTCTGAGTGAGAGAGAGAGAGAGAGAGAGAGAGATGTGAATGGGGGAAGAAAGAGTGTAAGAGAAAAGGAAAGAGGGAAAACATTTCTGCTACTTGGTTTACGTCTCAGGAGATAGAACGGAACAACAACACAGAAACCCATCCCCTCTGAAACACACACACACACACACACACACACACACACACACACACACACACACACACAGGGACAAGTGGCTCCTCTCTAGCTCTTGGACATATTTTCTGCCTCATTGCGTCCTTTTAGAAATGGCGGGCAGCAGCCGTTACAAGGGTCTGCCTGTAGCTAGAGCAACAATGAGACCCATAAACTCATAAAAGTCTATTTATTGTCGCATTTTCTTTGGCCCGTGTCCGTTCACGCTTCATATAACCCTGCGCTTTGTGTCCCGGAAAATCCCTGTATCTCCAGTGGCTCCGCTTTCCACGGGAGCTGAGGAAACATTTGTTGATTTTCCCATCGACTCCCTTGCATATTTTGAGACTTTTTTAAATACATCTGCGGTGGCTCGGTTTCTCCGGGGGTCGTGTAACATTTAACTGGAGATACGAGGTTTCTTTGGGACACAGATGCTGAGAGGCGTTTACATGGGTTCATTTGTGACCCTTGTCGTCTGCTTCATTGAACTGTGATATGCAGCTACGAGCCTATTCAGCTAAATATACGGAGCTGTTTACTGCTTTATGGCTTTGTCCCTCTCTCACGCCTGGACAAACTTACAGTATGAGGCAGTTCCAGCCTGCAGAGGGCTTCCCCGCTAATGAAAAGGGATTTGCACAAATCTTAACTCTTGCGGTTCAGTGTTTCTCAAGCTTTTTGGATTGCTGATCCCCATAAATGAAGTAAAGGCTCCTCTCAACCTCGCTGTTGCAAGTGCACCACACAGATTGGAGGACTTTGTCACCAAGTGATGATTACTTACTAGAGGAGGAATTCATTATTTTATAAGAAAAGGGTGTTCATCACAAAAATTGAAAGCATAATGGTCTAGATTCTGTAGAAGAAACTGCAGAGTATTCATATATCGCATACATTTTGAAAGATTTGCTCACTGTTTTGTTGCCAGTCTACAATAAGACTTGATCTGTTGTCCAGCAAAATCCTTTCATCTCCCATTTGTCTTCTTTTATGAATGTGATTGAGAGCTGAGCTGTTTTCTAGGTGCAGAAAATATTTAACGATATCATGGATCAAGCCAAACCTTTGAAATATAGTGTAAAACGTGAAAAAATATGAATATGTGGCCATTAATCAACCAGTTTTGTCCATTTCTGAAAAGTTGACTTTTGGAGATGCTGAATCAGGTTTCAGCAAGACGCTGTGGATTAATTATGCAAAGTGTCAGTGAACATAAATGATTAGTAGAGAAGTATGGTACACATGACTGGCATGAAGTGTGTTTACAATGAAGCACATACAGTAGCTGCACACAGTTAATAAAACAAAACAACACATGGCCATTGAAAAGACAAAGTGTCTCCATTAGTGACTCACCTCATCATGGAATGAATATGTATGTGTGTCATTATGTGTGATTGTGTGTGTGTGTGTGTGTGTGTGTGTGTGTGTGTGTGTGTGTGGGCATCTTCTCACACACTGAGGCTCTATGCATGGTGTGTTCTTATGTGTGTTTGTATGTGTGTGTCTTGTTTGCGTACAGTATCTCTCTTACACGCTTTGTGTATGTGTGTGTGTGTGTGTGTGCGTGCGTGTGTGTGTGTGTGTGTTGTGGCAAAGCAGCATCATGGCTTTATAAGGAGTGGAGACGGTTTATCTCAGCCACCGCCAAGAACAGAAGGAGAGTACAGAGACTGTCTGGAAAGACAAACACAGACAACAACACAGTGAATCTCAAGGCAAAGATCTTATTTTCTCATAGCTATGTCAACAGAAAAAAAACTTGATTACACAAGTTTTCTCTATTTTAAAACAGTCAGAAGATCAGATGTGGACCAAGAAGTTAAACTGAGATCCGTTATTCCGATGTAAATCCAGAATTTTGAGAGCGTCTTGTTTCCTTAATGTGATGTATTTCCTGTTGAAACAGGATGTTGGGGCGGGACATAACACAGGGAGGGATCATTCAAAAGTCTAAACCAATGGGATGTCAGTTAAGGAGAGAAAGGCAGATTTATTTGATGGGAGGGGCGGGACTGTTCAAAAATCTATGATGGTTTTATTGTTGGAATTTATATGTATGCCTCTTGGTACAGCATGACATCACCACTAAAGATTTCCCCTTTCCAGTTAGTAAAAGTAATGAGATTTTGATATAAAAATACTATAAAAATACTTTTTTTTGGGCATAAATTGTCAAGTGAAATGGGTGTAGGCATTTCACTACCCAGAAATCATACAATGTGACATGACATAAAATCACGTGGCTGATAAAACAGACAGGTGTATTATTACCAAAAAATCTTGCCTAGTGTGCCTTTAAGTCCTGAGTACTGCACATCAGGTACTTTTTCCTCTAAAATATTTGCAGTAAAGTCCACCAAACAGTTTCAGCCAGTAAGCAGAGTTTTCACTTTGCTTGGCAACAGCATTCAGTTCCAGGACATAAGAAATGGATCGCTAGAGGCTTAAAATAAAAATGCCTGACTGCTGTCAACATCACAAATCTTTCAGATAGATGACATTATGGAGTCACACGGTCCTTTCCCATTCAGTCACTGACAGAAAAGTGTTACAGCTGAGTTACAGCTTCACAATGAGGATGGGAGAAGTGCTGCTGAAGGTATGCGACAGTCTGTTCCAAGAAATAATCACAGTTTGTTCTGTGAGAAAACATAACCAGCCCTTTAACAAGGACAGGGCAGCACAATGATCTACGTTAAAGAGTATTTAAGAGTACAACTCAAATTTGTTTACATTCAAATATTACCTTTACTCTTTTCATGAACTCCACTGATGAGGTGAATCCAGGTAAAAGCCATCATCCCTTATTGATTTCTCTTATTAAATCTATAGCAATCACAAAGGAGGAGATGTAGATAAAGAGAAGCAGATGAGTTTAAGAAGGATTTTTAAGCTTTGAGACAATTGAGATGTGGATTGTACAAAAGGGGCTGCCACTCAATTTCGGGAGATGTCCCTAATATTTTGTACATAAAGTTTATTTTTACAAAATGAACTTTCTTTTTCTTTTGTCTTTGAAGACACACAGCCTAACTGTGCCAAAAAGGAATATGGATGGTAATGGCTGTGATGATATTAATGTGGGACGAGGATATTGAATTTCAGGCCTCAGCAAGGATAATTTGTCTTTTTATGAGATTATCTTTATGATATTAGTAAAGATATTATGCAGCAGAGAGAGACAGGAAGGATCAGGGAGAGACGGAGAGGAGTGACATGCAACAAAGGAGGCAGACTCAGATCCATACGGTTCACAAAACCCATGTGACATTTAGTGGATTCATCAAAGAGCAGTTATGAAGAACTATTGGTTTAATTGGATGTCTGGGTCCCTATAATGTTATTCAAAGTCAAGACAGGTCAATATTACTGGCAATCACCAATCCAGATACAGTGTACCTTGTGAATACAGTATCACACACTTCACAACAGCTGAGGCCTACAAGTCACTGGAGTCATAAAATAATTTATTATATAGTCAGTATTAGACTTGTCTCATCAAATCAGGCCTAACTAACAGCTTATTCCTTGCCTTAATTTCCAAAATAAACGTTTTAGAAAAAAGGTTTTAAAAGGCTATGTCATCCTACCTGTTTTCTTTTGACACTTATTTTTTTATTGTACAAAAGTTAACAATGAACATTAAACAGTATTTCATAGTTGCTCTGTGTGCACTGTTCTACATTTCAACCATTTTTGTTCATATCAAGAGTCGGCAGTGTCCTCTTTCTTTGTGATGTTGGTCGTCCATTTGTCCCATTTTCTATGGAATACATCTTCCTTAGTCCTTAGGATAAAAGTTCATTTTCACCTGCTTGCTCCACTGCTCCTGCTTTTGCTAATTATGTGATGTTGGGTTAATCCATTTTGTCTCCATATCACATATACACTCTCTCTCTCTCTCTCTCTCTCTCTCTTTATCTCTCCCTCCATAAGGTGCTTCCTCGCCAACCCATACAGCATCTGTCACCATAAACTAACCGTCTCAGAACAGTATATCCTCAGAGACGCAGAGAGGAAGGAGGGAGGGAAAGAGAGAGAGAGAGAGATGTGAGCGAAGTTAGCATGGCATTGTCGGCACGCAAACGTATGCTCTCTGGAGCACTAGGTTCATGCACACACACATATTTACACACACACACACACACACACACACACACACATCAGAGTGCCGGAGCTGTCACTCGGGTCAGCTGGGAGATGTGTGATATCTTGACAGAGCTGAAGTGTTCACTGACACAGAAACACACGCAGAGCCTCGCAGTCTGTCCCTGTCCCTGTGTGTGTGTGTGTGTGTATGTGTGTGAATGTATGTAAAGACTATACGTGTCCTTTCCACTTGAAGTGATGTCTGCCTTTAATAGAACATTTGGTAACACTTTAGTTGAAGTGCATTTTTAGGCATCATAAGTGTATTATAAATGGGTTATTATAGGCCTTACTGTTACACTATAATAATTAGAAAGTTACATGTGTTATAATGTATTATGACAATTCTTTATGAATCTGTTATGAAGCTGCTCTTACCTATACTGTACAGTTGCCCAAAGGAGATATAAACTTCAAGAAAAAATCCATACTAAATCTCTCTTTAGCTCTTATTTTTTTCTTTTTTTCCCCATGACTTCTCTCTCACATGATCATTTTAACATTACAGGAATATTGTCAAGGTGCTCAAACCTTTGACCTCTGACCTCCTTACTATTGGTTGCTTGTAATGTTGGTGATATAGGATTTAAAGTGTGTTCTACTGTTGCACTTATTGGATAAGAACACCAGCTAAAAGTTTGAAATGTAAATGTAAAAAATACTAAAAAACACTTCATATTAAGGGATAACATCATAGTCTGATTTACTATGCATGAACTAACCTTAACCCTAAGCCTGATCTATTAAATAACATCAAGTAAATTAGCTTCATGCCCTCATTTTGTTAGTAAATGTTGAAACTTTACATATTAAGTTTCGGCTGTCTATTCTAAAATAACTGAAAAATTAAAGGCTGCATTAAAAGACATTAAAAGAGTCAAAATTGATCTAAGAAATTCACTTCAGTGTCATTATTTATGAATCTGGGATGGTAAAGAAGCTCCCAGCTCAGCCAGTCCAAGTCCAGGGCTTCAGAAGGCTTCATGTTTAGATGAAAGCTGATACAATATTTAACATGCAGCATGGCTACTGAATAAACCAAACAACAAGCACTTTAATCAGTGATGATGACAGACTTCATGATGTGTTTGGTGCTTGTACTCAAAGGGTGGACATGTTTTTTGGATTTGTAGGCAGGGAAGAAGAGTTGGTGCTGCTTTCTTCAGTTGTAATTATCAGAAAAATCGAATTATTAGAAAAATGGCTTTATGATTCAAGTCAAAGATGAAATCCAAGTATGTTTTTATAAATGAGGCCAAAAGGATTTCATATCGCAGTTGTCTTGTAAAAACCTTGTAACTCCAATTTTTGTGATTTTCATGTTTTCACTTCAATTAAAGTTTACATGCTGCTGTATGGGTTAAGACCCTTTTCTCACCTTTTTGGTTTATGAAACCCTTTCAAATCCCTACTGGATAATCTCAAAAATGCATCGCCACCAAACTGACACCAAGGCTGTTTTTCCTAGTTCCTGAAAGGTTGACATTTTAGGCTTTCACCTGACAGCGACGACATGTCACCTGTGTGCCTGTGCGTCACACCTAGACCTAGGCTACATTTAGACATCAAATACATCATCAGATCTTTCTTCTAATGAGGTCCCAGGATACACAGGAGGATGCTATATGAGGGTGTTACACTGGGATGAGAGACAGGTGTCACCGGCTGCTTGTTTATCTACCAGGATGATGGCTTAGCACCAAACGCCAAAATAAATTGAGCAGGATTTTCCCCCTTGAAATTGCACAAACTCATCCAAAAATGATCCTACTCAGTCATTACTTATGGCTCATTGGCAGTCTGACAGTGTGTGTGTGTTTGCAGAGTCTTCTGCCTGGATTTTCTTATTTCTGAATGTTCGGCATGTTTCTGGGCGTCATCCTTTTGGCAGCAGGTGTGTCCGCCTGCAACCAAAACCACTAACCAGGGCTGAATCGCTTTATATCTAAAAGCCACGCTGGCTGTGGTAGCGGTCCTGAACTCTAATACAGAGCAGCTGGAGTTCTGGTCAGAGCTAGTGTGTGTCGTTAGCTGGCAGCTAGCTTCTGTTAGCGTAGCATCGTCGTAGTAGAAAAGCTGATAGCTAAGCTAGCCGGCAGCTACCTGTCCAACAGAAAACAGGCCGACTCCGCCTCGCTCTTCATCCCCATCCTCTCCTTCAATACTCGCGAATGAGTGAAAGCCAACCCCAGATTCACTGTTGTTTTGGAAAGTACTTTGTCTGCTTGGCATTTTACCTCACTGTACTTTTTTTTTTTTTTTTTACAGTTTTTTACCGTTCTGGCAACCGCAGGGAGGAGGGGTCAACTTTGAAAGTTGTGTTTACAAGCCACAACCAGCAATCCTATGCAGTATGCCTTTAAAAATCAACAAGGAACTCAAGGATTACCACTTAAAAGAATACATGGATAAAACCAAACTGTGTCATTCTACTTTGGTCAGCGCAAAAGGGGCCAAAAACATGAAAAAAGACATAAATGAAAGCTCTCTGTGTTATTAAAGGAGTCTACCTCTCTCTCTCTCTCTCTCTCTCTCTCTCTCTCTCTGCTTGAGGTGGGAGTTCGCCAGGCTTGAGCCAATGGCTTTAGCTTATCGCTAGCTTTGGGCGAAACGTTTCCAATCATCTCTCTCTCTCTCTCTTTCTCTCCAGCAGCGAGATCAAAAGGTGGGAATATGGCTCATAAATAAGATACATATTTTTTTTTATGTTAAATCTTTCTCTCTCTTTGTCTCAAAGAGTGCGTTCAGAGGTGGGAGTGTGCTGAGCTGTAGCGTTTTTCTCTCTTATTCTTAAAGTCTCGCACTTCATCTCCTTTTCTGTGTGTGTGTGTGTGTGTGTGTGTGTGTGTGTGTCAAGACTCAGCAAGCAGTGTGTGGGAGGATAGAGACCACATAGCTGCTCTAAACACCCAGCTGTAAGCGTATTGGATATTGGATTAGGCATTCCAGTGCCTCTTAGGAAACCAAAACACCCACCACAACACACAGACATCGCACTGCTTCTGCAAAGTTCACACAAGGTTATGAATCATCTATCTATCTATCTATCTATCTATCTATCTATCTATCTATCTATCTATCTATAGTACTTGTTAAATTTAAAGTTTTAGCAGGCTAAGTTAGTAAATCCATTCAATCAGACAATTCTTCCTCAATTCCTGACCAGCTGACTCTTTGGCGATCTGTTTACATTACTTTGGAAATAGAATAGAATAAAAACAGAAAATAAATATATAAATATAGCGAATGGTAAATTTAAACGAATGATCATTTTAACAATAGTTACTGTAGATTGAATATATGAATGAAAAGTGTGAGAAAAAGTAAAGTTTTCCACTATGGTTCAGGCCAAAGAAAGTGAATTGTAGGTGTGATGTGATTGTAGGTGCCATTTAAGTGCTTGTTATTGTGTTCTTTTTGTGTTCAGGGTGCTTTTTCTCAACTATTTGTTCTAATTCTGTTTCCTCTGTGTAGTAAGGACAAATGCTGAAGTGTTGAATCACTGATGCTTTGTAATTCAATTTGAGAATTTCTTTAAGTGGTTCAGAGCGTTACTATTCTTAAGGAGAAATTGAAGGGTTTCATTCCAAAAGTGCAATATATCCCAAATTACTACCTGGAATTAATCTGTCAATATTTCAAAGACACGGATGATTCTGTCTTTGAAAACTTAACTATCTTGAAAGCAAGTCATATGATTTAAAATGAAGTAGTCGGCCATTATGTGCTTGGCTTTCATGCCAGTGAGCGTAGGCATCAGTTCCATTCTTTTTTTCAGTCCGCAGCCCAAACGCATCACATTTAGTCTCGCTCTGGGACTCTGGCTCATTAAAACATCACAGTGCTGTGATCCCATGGGAGAAACAGGACTTTGTCACATTTTGGCTCCCGACCCACAGTTGAAGAAACACTTTAGCTTATATAGCAACACACACACACACACACACACAGACTGTATCTACCACAGGAATGCTATCAACCAGTAGCACTCGACTGAGAGGGGCTGCCTGATAAGACTTGCCCTTGTTCTGTTGATAAAACACACACACACACACACATATAGCAGCCCAGTCTGACCAGTGAGTCGATCTCGCCAAGATGGCGGCACGGTTTTGATGTCGGCTGTTAGCTACAGGAGGTAGACAAACAAGAAATTTATCTAAGGGCATTTGTAGCCTATTTATAGCTTAACTGGCTGCATATCAGCACAGTTCAGTTAGTGTGGTACTGATGAGGTGTTCATGTGGTCAGATCAGTTTGGATAAGAGCAAATTAGTCCTATCAGTTTATTAGTCTGAATGGAAACAGGTTACTCTTGACAGGTTTGCTATGAGGTCAATTACTTTTTGAAGGAGAGTAAATTAATCACTACAGTGGACTATTAAGCTGCAGGAATTCATAATGGAGTGATACGTAACAGGCCTATGTTTCTACAATGACAGAGGAAATCTAGATTGAGAGCCATTTATCTAGAAAAGAAATCGCTGAAGGCTCCAATGTGTTCAAACACATCCAGATAGAATGGTGAGTAAGTTAATGTTAGCAGGGAAGTAAGCTAATGTTAGCAGGGAGGTAAGTTAATGTTAGCAGGGAACAAATCCCAAGTCCAGCCAGGAAACTGAGTTTTGGGAACAGTTTAGATCCAGGAAGTAAAACCTGAATTGCTTAAGACCTAAAAAGGTTTCACACTCCTCTATGTCACATTTTCAGATACAAGATTTTGTCTAAAGCGTGGACGAAAGATTTCTTGTGCATTTCTTGAAGGAATTGAGCACAAAGTTGCCATCCCAACTGCGTTTCATGAGGAAAAACTGAGAAGGGACATCTGAGGAAAAAGTAGGATGTGGGCCCCTAATCCTCTGAATCTGTGTAGGACTGTTTAATTGGGTCAAAACATGGATTTCCACTGTGTTCAACTCTAATTAGGGCCGTCCCACACGCTTAGAAGATGGGGTGAAAAACACACATCACAACCGTTTTTTCTCACATCCTCAACGCACACAGACATTGAGGATTTTGCATGCTTTCTTGCTCACTTGGTTCAAGGTAACAGGCAGCAGCATTGTGGTGTTATCCAACCTAAGCCGCCTTATTGATGAAAATCAATGAGTGAAGACATCCAGCGCTGAGGATAAAAACTCCTATCTCGTCTCAAGATGCTACATGTTGGATCTTCTCATCGCAGTGAAATTACATTAATTTTCTACTTCAGCTCAGGAGTTGCAGGGTTTGACTCCCAGTAAATCGATGAAACTCCTTCCCTCAGACTGTTAAATTATGTATCAAAGCAGCTGCGAAGGGATGCAATGAAACACGGCATCAAAAGCAGCTCTGAAGGAACATACAGTGTAGCACCACTGGTCTTGAAGAAATCTCTAAATATTAACACAAACAGAAAAAAGATATAGAGGCAATCCTACATGTGTTAAAAGCCTTATTCAGGGTAAGCTATGCATCTTCATACACATGAATAAAGAAAATATTCCTGATATTACCATGAAAAGGCAAATGCAGACCATGAAAATCAACATTAAATTAACATTAAAATTAAAGACATCAAGCCAGTAATGGAAAATAATAACGGAAAATAAATCAGGAAAAAAATGATCTGATACATGTTTGACACTATTTGGCTGGGGGTAATTGAACCTGTGACCATTCACTTACAGAGCAAGGGCACACCAACTTGTGTGTGTGCAATAGATGCCAAACACACAAATTTTACTCACACACACAAAAAAAAACAGCAGTGCAAACGTTTGTGGGACCTGACTCGAGCGCATTTTTATTGAACGTTTATAACTGTTAAAAACATGTATAAAATTGGTCCTGTTTCAGAAACAAGGCACGCATAGTCATGTCAATGTTCATAGTTCATGTCATTATTAGCATTTATCATTTATCATCATCAGCATCATCAGCACGTTCCATCTCAGTGTTTGTCTAATAGTAGTATCAAGCATTCCCTAATATAAAAACACGTTCCAATTTTTTCACAGAGGTTAAAATTTTAATCCGAGCAGCAAGACAATATTCATGCAAAGACGGGAGTGGAGGAGAAGATGCGGGCTGACTTGACTGACAGGCTGACGGGTCTTAATAGTAGGTCTCTCTCTCCACCCAACCTGGACACACAGGGAGAGAAAACAAACACAAACAGGATTTAGCGTCAACCTATTGGACGCCTCGAGTGACGATGGGTGATCAGAAATATTGCAGGTGAAGGGAAGGGAAGGGAGGAAGAAAGGGGAAACGAGAGTAGGGGGAGCGGAGAGAAAAAGGCAAGAGAGGAGGATAACAGGAGAAAAACAGGAGAAAGCAGGATGAGGAGAAAGTAGAGGAGAAAACTGGATGAGAGAAAAAGCAAGAGTGGAGAAAACACAACAAGAGAAGGGAAGGAGGAGGAAGAAGGGAGTGTAATGAAAGCATGGATTCTGGTCTCACCTCCCGGGCTGCGTCTGAGGATCAGCTTACGGATTTCATCATAGATAAAGATGAGCAGGGAGTAGGGGAAGGCGCAGAACCACCAGTTGGGTCTGAAAAACACAAACACACACACACACACACACACACAAGAGAGATGAGAAATCACAGTCCAGAACTGATCCAACGCCCCGAGCCTGGATGGATCAACATGTGGTGCGTATTGCAGGAAGCGGGATTACACAGTCAGGGAGATATGCACTCGACTTAATTAAGTAGGTACATTCTGAGGTGTGTGTGTGTGTGTGTGTGTGTGTGTGTGTGTGTGTGTGCGTGTGCATGTGTGTGTTACTCACTTGAGAGGGTACATTCTGAGGGCGACATCCATGCCAGGGCAGTAGGAGAGGAAGGCAGCCAGGGCCGTCTCCTCAAACAGTCCAAAGATCAGGATCTTGTTCCTATAGCAGAGAGGAGAGCACTTAGTTTTCCTTATATAGGATATAGGGCTTCCCATACTTTCTGTCAAAGACCGCTAAATAGATAGCCAATAGGCCTCGGACCCCCATTTTGTCTGATTTGAGCGACCCAAATCTGACACAATTTCAGTTGCTAGAAACGATTTCCAGTTCAATTTCAGGTGTCTGCACTGTAATTTGGGAGATAACAGTGGAGAAATTGAAACCTGAGCCCAAAACTGTCTTGTGTGTGTGTTCGAAAGCAGGTATGAAATTGAACTATTCCTCATTTTTCCGGGAACCTCCTTGGTACTTCTTCAGGGAGTCAACCTCTGGATTTTATATTCTTGACACCGAGCCCAGACACAGAAAACACATTCTGAAGTGTGATTTTAAAAATTTTTTTTTTTTATACAATTCATCTTGTTTTGAGCCCAAATTAAATATAGAGAGGTTAGCTGGAGTTCTTCCCAGAAAAGCAGAAGAAGAACTACATTCGGGAAAGGAGGCGTGACATACAAAATGGCAGCTGTGTTCGCCTCAGTCGCCGAAAATAGTATTTTATGATGAAAACTAATTTGCAGGTGCAGCTCTGCGCTTCAACACTTTCCAACCAGAATTCACAGATCAAACCAAAGAGTTGTGACACGACACTGATCTATGTAATGCATTCATGAGGGTGTTTTAACTAGAAATACACTAAGACGTGCTTAAAAAACTCGACAAGTGTAGCTGTACTCACTTCATGCCCTGCTGGAAGACAGAGTTCCTCCTGGTCTTACAGATAATCAGATCGGCCCACTGGACGACAACGATGCTGGCGAAGAACGCTGTGTGGCAGGTGAACTCCACGATCTTTCTCTGCTCATAGGTCTGAGAGGGAAGACGCACGTCAGCACAGTTAAACCAGGCGGTGACGGACAAACCAAATACCAATGTTCGTTTGAAAACAGAAGGTTGGCAATTTGTTGGGGGGGGAAAAATGAAGCATTGTAAGGAATTGTTCCTGGGGTTTGCAAAAATGATTAAAGGTCTGATATCAGTTCAAAACAGTTTCTAAAGCCGTTTTAATATAATTTTTTTTCGCATCCATGAAATGCTTACTGGGTTCTTAAGATTCAGCTCTTGATATCCACTGAGAAGTTTCTACACATCTGCTGGTTTTACACATATGACCAATGCACGTGTTCGCATTCTCGCCCAACTCACCCACTCCTGTTTGTAGCATAAGTAGTAACACTGGCATTTGTAAACGCTCGAGCGTCAATTTGAGCACTACTGACCCACTGCTGTCCGTAGCTGTCTTCCAGGTCGTTGCAATGCTTATTGTCCCAGGACACTCTGATGCCCAGCAGGGTGGAGGGCAGGAAGCCGTTCTCAGCCAGGATCACAAAGTAGGTAAAGAACCCGGCCAGCGCCTGGATCATACCTGCAGGAGAGATACATGAGCAGATGATGGCAAAATATTTCTCAGTTGATGGCAAAATATTTCTCAGTTGATGGCAAAATATTTCTCAGTTGATGGAATAAATCAATTAATTTGTGATTAATTCTGTAATTAATTGTGACCGAGTTGCCTTTTGGGAAATGGTGTGGTATGAATGACTGACAGAATCAAATTTTATATTGTATGAGCTTTTGATGAATGATTGAATGAGATTAGTTTGTCTTTTGAGACATTTTTTTAGACTGAATAAATGCAATTAATTAGTCCGTTTGCAATTTTGAGATCAAATTAAGGATCAATAAATGATTGAATAAACAAATTAAGAGAAAATTGGCCTTCTGGTCTTTCGGGGAAATTAAGATGGATTTTGGGGACTGAATCATTTATCAGTGGATAAATAACTGAGTAAATAAATGTATGAGATTACTTTGTTTTTTGAGGAATTTGAGGCTTAATCAGAATGAATAAATAAATGAATAGAATTTTATTGAAATGGATTCGAATGGATAACCCCTAAAGCTGGAGTTAGATTGCGCTACCTGCTTGGCTAGCAAGATGCACAATAAGAGCGGTCTACAGATAGTCAGTCAAAAACAGACAATTTTAACAAGGGACCCCTGGCCCTTGGGTATATAGATATTTCAGTATCCCTGCCTTAGATGCACAAACCCCAAAATACCCTTTTTTCAAAAGTGTAGACCGGTCAAAATGTTGTCACTTTGCCAAACAGCGCTTGTTTCTAAAAACAGACAGACAATCAGCTGGATCCCCTGTTGATTACCAAACCGGGTGCCATGCTGAGCTATTTAAGCTGCGCTCCCCTAGTCTCCTCTCACAACCAGTCCCCCTGGGTAGGCTGCAAAAACATTTCCATCTGAACCACTTCAACTTGTGTTCAATCTTCAATTCTTTTCATGTCATGAAAACAAGGGAAGGACTTTTACAACAAGTGACATGATTTTATTAAAACAACTAGACTTGACCTTCTTGTTTTCAAAATAAATCCATGACAAAATACAGTGCACGGAAACTTAAAATTGTCTCATTCCAGCTGATGTTTTTATCACTTGTGTTGAGTGGGGAAAAAAAAAAGAGTTAAGTTCTGAACACAACATTAAATCACTTGTTAAAGATGGCGATTTCTTTTCAGGGTATTAAGCCAGTGGAGCAGGCTCTTATAAGGCAGTTCAGGAAGTGTAAAGGTCAAACCTATTCTTGGCTTCATTACCGAAGAGGGAAAAATCAAAAGCCAGAAGCACTGGCCTATCGTCACTCAACACACACACACACACACACACACACACACACACACACACACACACACACACACACACACGAGACCCAGTTCTCTATCAGTGGGAGCCTATTTCTAGTGCATGCCTCTCTTCCAGTTATCTCAGGACCACCCAGATACTGACCTGCCTTTCTGGAAAAATCCTCCAAGGCACAAAGACTTGGAGGCCAACTCCAAGCAACTTAAATGGCATTAAACGTTTTATAAAAAAAAAGAAAATGGACCCTAGCTGAATGCTGAATGAACAGATTCAGCTAAATGTCTTAAACATAAACGGTGAACATAAATAAGTTCTGGTTAGTTCTCAGCAGGGCCCTTGGTGAATTTGGGCCTTGAATTTAAAAAAAGACCAACTGCCACCGTTTCGAGGTTCAAAGAACTTAAAGAAGTGTTTACCGATCTGTCCGTAGGCTATACTGATGAGCCTCTCGTTGACCAGTTTGTCTGTTTTGGGGTTTCTGGGCTGCCTCTTCATGATGTCGCTCTCAGCTGCTTCGTAAGCCAGGGAGATGGCAGGAACCTGGGAGGCAACGAGAAGACATAAAATGACATCATATGTACACGTAATGTGAAAGAAACTCCATGTTAATGTGCAAATATGTTCCACAGAAATCTGAATTTTAGGTATCGTGGTCGGACATCATCTCATCACCAGTCCATGTTTCCGGCTCTTGTAAACATCAGGGGTTGGTTTCAGAAACACACACTGCAACTTCTTTGTCTTGAAACCAAATAACCTAAGGCTAAAATTCATAAAACCTAAGCTATTATACTCCAATGTTGCCAGAGGATAATATCATAGGAAGACTACAGGAATACTGTGTTGATTTTTAATAACTCTCACTTAAAATGTTACACTACAGTATTTTAGAAATGCAACAACAGGACATTTGTCGGTCCTCACCATGTCAGTTCCCAGGTCGATACAGAGGATGGTGACGGTGCCCAGAGGCAGAGGAATGTTGGCGATGATGAAGAGGAGGAAGGGGGTGATCTCAGGAATGTTACTTGTCAGGGTGTAGGCGATGGATTTTTTCAAGTTATCGAAGATCAGACGGCCTGACAAGAAGATGATGCGTTATAATAAAAGTACCCACAATTCATCGTTTCATTCAGGTTTGGAAAGCTGGTCTGGACTTTCCCAACCTAAATAAGGTAAACACTAATCTTTAATTTTTTCCCCAGTTGAAAGTCTTTTGTCTCATCCTGTAAGTATGGCTCTCTCACCCTCTTCCACTCCGGTGACGATGGAGGCAAAGTTGTCGTCCAGCAGGATCATGTCAGCGGCCTGTTTGGAGACGTCAGATCCGGCGATCCCCATGGCAACGCCGATGTCGGCCTTCTTCAGAGCCGGAGAGTCGTTCACACCGTCACCTGTCACAGCCACGATGGCTCCCTGCAGAGAGAGGGAAGAGAAAGGGGTTATGAGAGAAAAAAAAAATGTTTGTGTGCAAATTAGACAGAGGAAGAGAGAAAAAAATGTATATCATCCCCCATCAATCAAGATGAAAGGTAACCGTAGGAAGCATGTGTATGAATAGAATTATTTTTGTAACTGTGTATTGATTTAGGACCACAGAATGTTGTAATGTTAACTTGCTCGCCAGCTGGCTCAGCTGCCAATGTTGACTGAAACATTCACTATCTACCGAGGGCTGGCAGCACTAAAAATGATTTGACTGAGGTGGGAAAGTCATGCTGAAAGGACAGAGAGAAGCTTTTATAAAAATCTATTTTTGAAGAAAGTGAAAACGAGGGGAAAAGAATGTCTTTTCTTAGCATATCAAATGTTTGAGTTGAGATTACAAAGCCATCTGGATGAGGAGAGGAGTGTATAAAAATCTTATTCCATGGGGGTAACGAGTGCTTCTTCCTTTGAGAGAAAACAAGAGTCAATTCTTGGTTTTGAGTGACATTTCCCATTTCTTGATTCACACTTCTTCACACAGAATAATATTCTGTTCCATTTTTGTTTTGGATTCATTTTGTGTGCCATGGTGCATGAAGCTGGCGGTTCTTGCCGGTGTAGTTTGCAAACAATCAAGATTTAATGCTGCCAAGTAACAAAAGCGTGTTAATGAACTACAATGACCATAATTCATTGCACCTATGACACAGTGCATCTGTGCTCCTTTGAGTCACTGTGTGTTTGAAACGTAGCCTCAATAATCCAATAGAAGTATCTAATGTTGCAAGACTTTAGTGACTGAAAGAAATATGAGTTACTGGGCTCGCTAAATGAAATGTCAATAACAAGTCATCAATAACGCCCCTCCTGCCGCTGGCAAAGTAAACTTACAACCTGTGGGAAACACTGGAATACATCAAGTTTATTTGTTCTGCAAGTTTTCTGCAGAAGAAATACTGTTCTTTCAGTATTTGCACATCTACTTCAATCACCACAAGTGATCTCAGAAAGCAAGAAACTAGAAGTGGGAAAAGAGGTTAGGTCCACACAACGTTAAAATGACTGCTCAGCCTAATGATATTCTCATGAATATTCATGTGTTGGGGTGGGCCCACAGCATGACAGGTGCTATGCTTGATTCGTCCATGAAGTTAGTCATCAGACCAAACTGATAATCATAATTAAGCAACGGGGGATAGGGAATATCAAATATTCACTGAATTAATTTACACATTATGGCTCGGAAACATGCAGCGCCAAACTAAAAACACAAGTACAAACATTGCGAAGGCTCATAACAGCAGTAAACTCTTTTTCATGACACATACACCCTCACTGGTGTTTCTACCTGTCTCTGGCAGCCCTCCACAATGATCAGTTTCTGCTGAGGAGAGGTTCTGGCGAAGACGATCTCAGTGTGGTGCTTCAGGATGTCGTCAAGCTGCTCTGCAGACAGATCCTTCAGGTCTCCACCGTGGACCACACAGGCCTTGGCATCTCTGGAGAGGAGAATACAACGCCATGAGGACACTCTCATACACTGACATACTACAGACCTCAGCATTCCTGAAAGGGAGTCACACTATGAAAACACCTCTCTATATCAGAAATGGACTTTGGCACTGAACCCAAATCCCTTACAAGAGCACGGATGGAATGAAAATGCCCAGAAGCATCTGCCAGAATTAGAAATAGCTATAACCTTGGGTTAGGAATATGGAGTAGGTAAAAGTGCTACTCTTAGGTTAGACCAGTGGTGTCCAATCAGGTGTCATGAGAGTCTGCAGGTTTTCCTTCCAACCAAACAATACATCAGTCGATTTCACCAATTAGCACACCTTCAAGCAGAGAGGGAGCAACTAATTAGTGAAATCACCTGGTGTAGTGGTCGATTGGAAGAACATTAGATTGGACATCACTGAATAAGACAATAACTCTGCTTTCTTAGCACACAACAAAATGGAGCTCAGAACAGAACCTTGGGGTACTCCACTGACAAACTGTGGAAGAAGTAGAGCTGCCAAAGACAAGAAGCTGTATTGATTTTTGTTGAGATCATGATAACTGGAACACACATTTCGCCTGGTGTTGTACTTGTACTTGTGCATGCATGCTTTTCAGTAGAGTCGGTACCTTGGGTTGACTTCGTTGATTGGAATGTTCAGACGAGCGGCGATGTCCTCAACGGTCTCGTTGCCTTCGGAGATGATGCCCACGCCCTTAGCGATGGCCTTGGCTGTGATTGGATGATCACCTGTTACCATGATCACCTATGAGGGAAGGAGAGAGATCAAGGGTTTGTGCTGCTGAGTTTGAGGAATCAAAAGAGGGCACTTGAGTTAAGCCTAAATATCATATTGATATTCTGGTGTTGCGCTGTCATTTGTACAATTTGGCAAACAACAATATACAGAAAGAAAGAATTGGCTCTAGGTATAAGAAGTATGAGCTTCAGGGCGTACCTTGATTCCAGCGCTCCTGCATTTGCCCACAGCGTCGGGCACGGCGGCACGAGGAGGGTCGATCATGGACATGAGGCCAACGAAGCACAGGTTCTCAGTGGGGAAGTTCACCTCATCGGTGTCAAAGGCAAAGCCCTCCGCAAACTGGTCATCGGGGAGATTGAAATGGCAGAAACCTGGATAGGAGGCAAGACGAGAAGCAGCTGAGGTACAGAAGAGGCAATACATTTGATTTCCTGTGTGGCTATTTGACGTTTCTACTCCATCGGTTCATTTCTACTGATCACATTGCACACAGGTAATCATTCTCAATCCCTGACTCCTTAACCAGCACACACTCTCCCAAGCCACCCATTTATGGGTAGTAGGTGCTCTGGGAGGCAATTTTAATCCCAGCTCAGACATTCCCTTTTATCTCCTCACCCACCTCTCCAATTGCCCACCCACCCAGCCATCCATCCTTCCTTCCTTACCCAGCACTCTCTCTCCCAGGCCTCCCAGTTCCAGGTAGGCGTTCTGGAAAGCGTCTTTCATCTCGTCGTCCAGAGGCTGCTCTTTGCCCTGGATCAAGATGGTGGAGCAGCGGTCCAGAATCCTCTCTGGGGCGCCTTTCATCACCAGCAGGTGCTTGGACTCTTCTTCAGGTGTCGCATTCTTGTGAATAGAGAGCTGGGGGATGCAAAAAAAATGCATTAATAATAATACTAATAATAATAATAATACATGTATATAGCACTTTTCAAAAGTTTCAAGAGTTTACAAAGTGCTTTACAGAGAAAAAAGAACAACAGATAGAAAAACAAAAGTACAATCATTTAAAAGCCAAGCTGCTTGCACTTGTACCTTAATGACCCCAAAAATGGCTTCTTAGCATTCCCTACCGATTCAAAGAAAACCCACTAGCTGCAAGCTAACCAGTTGCCATTACCTGGTACTTGTTGGTGGAGTTGAATGGGATCTCAGCAATCTTGCTGTTTTTGTCTCTCATTTCAGCAACTGATCCGCAGCACAATTCAATACACTTCAGCAGAGCGGACTCGGAGGCGTCACCAGCCACGTCTCTCTGGTAACGGAAGATGAACAGGAGGGGAGAACATCAATCGTTTAAAAATTGCAGGCACCAATCACACTGTCATGAAACCATGCTGTGTAGGGGCTGCAAGATGATATTTCAAAAAGAAAATAACTAGTTGTACACATTGATATAGATTGATATGGATAATATATTGTTCACCAATTGGAATTACTTTGGCATTTTTAGCTAAATTATATAGCTTACTTTTTTTGGAAGAGTGGACTGAATAACTAACATTCTAAGAAGCTAATGTTAGACTTAAATTACTTAACAGTCCATCACAAATCATTTCCCTAGCCTTTAATCCACTGGATGATCCTATTTGCATCACAAAATTTATGTCTTGGTGCAGCATGTTACATGCCTTTCTGTACCCACCTACAATGCAACAAATCTGTATTTGGACAGAAATAGCACGTGAGTGTGGTCTGTTTGGGAAGTTGGCCCTAAAAAGAAAAACGCTACTTTTCTAGATTTTTTTTCTACATAATTACTGGCCTTTATAAGCACAAAACCCGTGTTTACCCTACTCTCGTTCTTGTAACAGTGACTCGGGGAAAGTAATGAGCAGTGAGAGAATAGGTGGCAATTAGAGCCATGATGCCAGCCAGACATTTACAGGTGAATAACACACACACACACACACACACACACACACACACACACACACACACACACACACACACACACACACACAGATACGTGCACACACGCACATGTTTACAGGTGATTAATGCAGGGTGGAAACCCTGCACTAATCAGATGAGGCTGAGACATCGTGGCTGAGACGAGGCTCCAAGGAAATTCTAAGAGCCAAGAGACGTGTGTGTGTGTGTGTGTGTGTGTGTGTGTGTGTGTGTGTGTGTGTTTGAGGGGCTGGTTAGGAATAATGATGTGGTTAAAACTTGTGTGTGTGTACACTCAAGGGAGAGTGGTATAAGCTGGAAAACAACCCTGCTGGAGTGGTAAACATCTCAGCAGAAGTGAAACTAAATAAAATCGTAATTACAGCATTGGGTCATTTTGTCTCGGCAGAATTTGACGTTGTTGATATGAAGGTGCACTCAGAAGTAGCTCAGACATTTCAAAATTGGCAAAGTCTACCGTATGTCTGAGGTCGGCTTTTTACGAAATAGCCAAGATCCAAAAACCAAATCATTTTGTTGCTCTATAATTTGAAATTCTTCTGAAAAAGGGCACACTAAGAGTAGAAAATGAGTAGGACGGTGGGTAAAATTCTTTTGTTATTTTGTTTCCTTGTTGAACAAAGCCTCATAGACAATACAGACCTATGAAATCTTTCCCCCTCAAAACTGACAGTCACATTGCAACATACCTCTATTTGGAATATTAGTTTAATAGAGTTCAATAGTAGAATAAGTTTTGACATTTATTGTCTTAGAAGGGTCTTAGTATTTGGCTTACTAATTCAAATAAACAGGAGAAAAAATTCAGTTGCAGCTTACCTTCAGGATGGGAATGCTGCTCTGCTCTGCCAGGAAGACGGCGCGGTTGCACAGTCCGGCGACCCGGGCCAAGCCGGCCCAGGTGGCGGAGCTCCTGTCGAAGGACGTCCCGCTCTGGTTCTCGGTGGTGTCGGCCTCGTGGATCTGGTTGTCGAACCACATGTGGGCCACGGTCATCCTGTTCTGGGTCAGGGTGCCGGTCTTGTCGGAGCAGATGGTGGAGGTGGAGCCCAGAGTCTCCACAGCTTCCAGGTTCTTCACCAGGCAGTTCTTCTTGGCCATGCGCTTGGCGGTCAGGGTCAGACACACCTGGAGACGGGAGCTTGGGTCAGTTAAAGGGGCTGGCAAATGTCAAAGGAAAGACATTTCCTCAGTAGTTTCCTCGGGTCTGTAAAGTGCAGGTAAACCCAACAAGCCAAAATCTACCTCAGACTATGGTTTATTTGATTTGTTTTAGGGTTAAAAATCTATCAGCATTCCATCACATCACCACTGGGCCATTTCAAAAGGCAAACAAAGGGTGACAGAAGGAACACATGGTGCTATTTTGGATTAAGAAAAAAGTAAAGTCTTTAAGTTGATAGGTGCTCAATCGAAACAGGAACCAGATTTGTAGAAATCAACAAAAGAGATACTAGCTCTAAGAATGAGAACCTCCAGTGCGAAGAAAGTACTTTTAAGCTGTACAATGTCCAAGGCGCTCTAAATCCAATAAGGAGGGAAGTGCCTTAAAGCTTTAAACCTAAAAAGCCTTTATTGTCATGGCTTGGAGCCAATATGTTTGGACCATAAGTTTTTCATCAGGACAAAGGGTGTTTGTAATCAAACAAATAGTACAGGCAAATATCAGTGTGCTATATTGGTGGAACATGACATTTGTTCTTCTTTTGGATCCAGGATTGGACCTTTAAGACACACGGCACACCAGGACTCACAGTGACGGTGGCCAGGAGACCCTCTGGCACGTTGGCGACGATGATGCCGATGAGGAAGATGACGGCCTCCAGCCAGGAGTATCCGAGGATGAGGGAGAGGACGAAGAAGGACACGCCCAGGAAGACAGCCACACCGGTAATGATGTGGATGAAGTGCTCGATCTCGATAGAGATGGGAGTACGTCCGACCTCAAGTCCGGAAGCCAGGGTGGCGATGCGACCCATGACGGTACGGTCTCCGGTGCTGATCACGACACCACGGGCGGTTCCTGGTGCAAAGATGGTAAAGAACACCATGACAGCAAAGATTGGATTAGATCATTAGAGACAACACCCACATGTACATATTTTTGGGTATGACAATAACACTTCAGTTCCTACAAGTACAATCAAGACTACAAATTCACAAGTCATTCTTTCTGTTCTACTCTGTTGATGTTTAAATAACTCCCAACTTCGCTTGATCCAGCAAAAACAACTCTAACCCCACTGCCAAGCCTCCCAACATCCAAACAAAATGTAGCCTTGGCAATGAATAATGGAAAAACCTTGTTTTGATGCAGCCTGTAATCATACCTTCAACACAGTTGGTGGAGAAGAAAGCGATGTTCCTGGTCTCCAGTGGGTTTTCATTGGAGAAGTCTGGAGTACGAGTCTGGGGCTCCGATTCACCAGTCAGAGAGGAGTTGTCCACCTGGGAAATGGGAAAAGTGAAAGGACCAACAAATGACACATAGAAGGTGATCAATGAAAAACAAAGAAACAATGTGGCTTTGTCCACTTTAGGGGGAAAGAATTAAAGGTGTTAAATCTGTCTGGAAGGTGTGTCGCTTCCAGACTAGGGAAACTTAAGCTACTGTCTCCTCCACTGTTGCTGCCTTCTCTCTATGGTTAAAACAACAACTGAGGGGCAGATGGCTGACAAGGCGTGTGGCAGATTTGGGTCAAGTGGCACTCTTTGGGTCCATAATGGAGAGACAGCAGCGCTGAATGATGCAGAGGTGGGCGGCAAGATAACAATGAATGATGCAGTGGTTGATGAAAAGGCACTGGGCATAATTGCGTCAAGTGTTGCTCTTGGGTCTCTGAGTTTAGTTCAGGACCCAAAATGGGTCACAGACTTGTTTCTGTCCCCATAGTGGACTACTAGTCACAACCTCACGTGACAAGGCATGAGTTGCTGTAGAACAAATATAGAAACTTTTTTCGAGTACAGAGTGAAGCACAACAGCATACTGAAATTTAAGAAGATCCCTTTAATGTTTTGATGAGGAACGTTTTAAGACTAAATTTCTTAAATATGCGTCCCGGGCTGGAAGCACCCACCTTGCAGCCGTGAGCAGAGATGATACGCAGATCGGCAGGGATCCTGTCTCCTCCTTTCACCTCCACCAGGTCTCCCACCACCACCTCCTCGGCGTTGAGGTTCTTCTTCTCACCGTCGCGGACGACCAGGGCTTGCTATGAGACAGCGACGACGGCAAGATTAGCAACACTTTTGTAAGACAAAGGAGAAAGTGACACTCCTAGCTCTATTTTTTGTGTTTTAATTGGTTCCAGTTCCATTTCCTGTGTGTAATGCCTTATCTCTTATTACAATGAAAGCAGTTGTCATTAATAATCTCCAAATCATTCAACAGGACGAGTGAGACTTGTGTGTCAAGAGGACTCCATTGTTTTTGTAACTCAAAACAGGTAAGATGTTACTTTGTATTCATGTATTTTAATTAGGATTCATCTACAGTTTGTAATTTCTTCTGTGTAAAGCAGATTGAAAAATGAAAATAAATGGATGGATAAATGATGTTGCCCTTTTGAAATGCATGGGGTAATACCTGTGGGACCAGGTTCTTGAAGGAGTCCATGATCTTGGAGCTCTTAGCCTCTTGGTAGTAGGAGAAGCAGCCAGTGATGATGACGACAGCAGAGAGCACAACACCCAGGTACAACTGCGGAAGTAAAAATATAACAGGATTTAGATTTGCACTCAAGGCATGATGAGTTTAAAATTAACTTGGGGAATGATATGGACGCTTTCTCCTCACTTTTCAATATACACACACACACATCACCCCATACATCATCAGCTGTTCTGAGATATTGTGCCATAATATTATATCAGCCATAATATTCTGCACAATCATGAGCTAAAAAAATCTGTTTGCATATTGCAAAATATTAATGCAACATTTCAACTTGTAGCCAGCCTCAAGCATGAGCTGGAAATCTTTAGCTGTCCAATCTTGAAAGATAATTACTTCGCTATGAACTGTGATATTTTTGGTCTTCATTACATCATTATTGCTAACTGTCATTCTGAGAGAGTCTTATAATATCAACATATTAATACATTAATCAGACACACAGATGGACAAATGGATACAAAGGACCTCTTGAAATATCAACATATGACAAAATAATCACAATAAATACTTGTCATTCTTGGAGTTTTATCAACTTATGACGTGTGACTTATTGTCATATCAAAACATTACATATACAGTATATTTTAAGGGTCTTTTCTTACGTTGTCATTGGCTGGTTCGTCCTCCATGGCAGCCTGGATTCCATAGGCCAGGAAACAGAGAATGGCTCCGGTCCACAGAAGCATGGAGAAACCGCCAAACATCTGAATGAGAGGAAAAGGAGTGACCTTCTGTCTCTGAGACTTGATCGAGTACCTTCTCATTAGCTTAAGCGCTACACAGGAGGCGAAAACCCTTAAAGGCACTCGCTTACTTACTGTACAAGAGAGAAAGGAGAGTGAACCTCTGTGTCAAAGAAACTACTAAGATTTGACAGTTTCTTCCGGGCTCAAACATTTTACCTTAAAACATTCAACTCCTGCCAAAACAAAGATTTTGATTTTACCTGTTTGCAGAACTTGACCCACTCTGGGGTGGTGGGAGGAGGGGTGAGGGCATTGGGTCCGTCACGGGCCAGGATCTCTGCCGCCTTCGCACTGGTCAGACCCTAAAGTAGGGGAGAGAGACAGAGAGAGAGAGAGAGAGAGAGAGAGAGAGAGAGAGAGAGAGAGAGAGAGAGAGAGAGAATCACTAATACTTGGCAATAAACTCTTCTGATTCTTTCCCAGATGTTCCAAGATGTGTTCAATCAATGGCAGATAGGTTACATAAGCAATCCTCTTAGTATAGGTGCTTAGGAATAAACAACAAGGCTTGTATAATTATTCTTGCTCTGATGAAGGTAAATAATCATCTGCATTGCCAGAGCAGTGTGCGGGAACTTCATTCTATAATCATCCAATGGCAAACAGGCAAAATATCTTTTGAACGCAGTGCCGCAGTGAAAACTGAGAGATTATTTGGCCAGATGGAGAGCCACATCATAGGCAGGAAGCATCATTGGAAAGAAATTTTTGACTTGGCTTCTTCATCAAATTACTCAACAAATCCCTCTTCTGCATTTTAATTAACAAAATGCCTCTTTGGGGAAGCAGGATAACATCTTAATAGTCTGCTACGTCTTTTTTTTAATAATAAATATCCGAGACCTCATCGATGCAGAACTTTCAACCAAGTTTTAACCACACTGCCTGCCAGCCAGCCAGCCACACACACACACACAAACAAACCCGCACACACACAAGCCTATCGCTAACACGCATGCAAGTTCTGGAGGGACTCTAGGTGCTCCTAGTTGCCTAGCAACAGGGCGTCAACAGAAAAACAGGGCCATCTCCTCCATCAGAAGGTAGGCGGAGGAAAACGGGGGAGGAGGGAGAGGAGGGACGAAAACGAAGAAGAAGATTAAAAGAGAGGAAGTAAAAGACGGGAGGAAAGGAGAGGAGAAAAAAAAGGAGGCGAGGAGGATCTATGAAACCAGGGCAGAGGGGCTTCTGGAGCTGCTAAATTATTCAGTAGTGCTGCTCACGCACGCACACACGCACACACACACACACACACACACAGACGGACAAATACAGAGCTTGGAGACCCGAGTTTGGAGGAACTGATTAACCATTCTCCTTGATCTCTCCTGCATGACCAAGAGCACATTTGCATGAGGAGAGAGGCTAGCAGGGAGGGGCGTGTTAGAAAGACAGTAAACGAGAAACGAATAGTGGGACGAGAAACAAAAAAATCATCCATCGCTTTCCCTCCTCTCATCTCCAGCCACCTCCATTTCCCTGCCACCTTCCTCCTCCTCCTCCTCCTCCTCCTCCTCCTCCTCCTCCTCCTCCTCCCTCTGATCGATGGACGCTCTTTAATAAACCCTGGGATAGCCGAGCCTGTGGCAGCTGATCACACAATCAATAACTCTTCCTTGATGATGTGAAGGAAATGTCTTTTCTCTTTCAAGACACAACAAACCAAGTCCTCTGATTATTTCATCCAAGCCTCATCAATCATTCATTGACTTTAAACTGAGATTCAGAATTTTCAGTCGAACTGAACATCAACTATCAGAGACAGAGCTGAATAATAAAAAACGCTAAAATAGAAGTTAACAGCAAACAGCTACTGATATTTACTCCAATGACACACAAGGTTGGGGACACAATGCTGTAAAATGGACCGTTTAATCCAAATCACCTCACAGGACCATGAGTGAAAACATTTGATATTAGTATGAGCTGGCAGCGCTCCACCCACTGAGCAACAAAGGACTTTCAATAACAGTCATTTAAGACCATGTTAGTCTTACTAATACTGAATGCGTGGGTTAATTAATTGTGTTGAAACAAAAAAGGGGATTCTTTTTAATTGGGAGAGTTCTCATTCCTCAGTAGTGACTAGACTGGTCACAGCAGAGAAAATACCAATGCTATTAAAGATGATCTTCATAACAATTCAAACTTACAAACTGCTACAAAAACAAAAATCGAATCAAAAAACAAAGCTCCTGAAACACTGTCTATCATGTCGTGCCATGAAATCTGTCTAATGGCCGTCTCTGTTATCAGCATCACTTAAATTCAGCCAATCGACAGCGGACAGTGAGGATGCATGGCTAATAAAATCCACTCTTATGATCTCTGTAATACCTAAGGTGCTGTTAGTGGACAGTTTGATTGAAACACTCAAGGCACAACAGGCAGGCAGGCAGCAGCAGGTGAGACGCACCTCAGCTGTAACACACACACTCACAAGTGGACACACACACACACGTTCGTAGACACACAAGCACAAACAGTACAGTAGATATTTCTCTCTCTCTCTCGCTCTCTCTTACCCTGCTGAGGTCTGTTCCATATTTGCGATTGAGCTCATCCAGGGTCAGCTTGTGATCATCCTATTAGGACACAGAAAAAAAGAAGGCGGTATCAGTCCTCTGTGTGTGTGTGTGTGTGTGTGTGTGTGTGTGTGTGTTCCATATGTCAAAAGCCGGTGACATTCACAGCACATTGTGCTCTGACCTTTCAATTTTAAAATGACTACCTTTCACGGGGTGAAACTACCACACTGTCACACAGAGAGAGAAACAGCCACAGGGGCTGGAGAAAGAAAGAACACACAATAGACAGAATGGAGAGGGAGGGGGGGGGAGACAGAAAGAGAATAAGTAAAAAGGGGAGGGAGAGGAGTGAGGGAGAAAAAGGATAGGGAGAAGAAGACAGAGGAAGAACAAGGAGGAGGAGGAACAAGACAAAACAAGGAGGAGGAAGAGAAAGATGAGAAGATGGGTGGATGAAAACAAGGAGCTAATTAAAGTTCTGAAGTTCTAAATGAGCAGTATTAGATATATGATGCCCAACTGTGTTTATTAAAGCAGAGGTGATGAAACCAAAATGTGTCTGGCATATTGTTTTAACCCTAAATATCACTTAATTGGAAAATAACCCTGCATAGGCCTCAAATTGCTGTATTCAAGACATTAATACTTTTTCAGGCTTATGGCCTTGAGTTCTTGTTTTGATTACAGATTTTGGTCTTATGAAAGAGGGAGAGGTGACAGGGAGAGGAGGATTAAGAGAGGAGTGGGAGGAGAAAAGACCTTACAGTAGAGAACAGAAAGAAAGGGACAACTGGAGGAGGGCAGAACTTGAAAAGGAGTGAGTCAAATTCAAAACAAAAGACAAGAGTAGGTAAGAGAGAGACTCACCATATCCACTTCCTTCTTCAGTTCATCCATATCCTTTTCTTTCTTCTTCCCCTTCCCTTTCTTCTTGCCTCCCTGCTCCGAGGTCGCAGCCAGCTCATACTGCTCACGTCCTTCCTGGAAACACAACGGAGGGAAAGACGGGAAAAGAAAGAAAAATAAAAAACAAGAGAGAGAACAAAGGAAAGTGTAAAGAATGAGAGAAAGGAGAATGAAACAAAAATAAAAAAAGGTGAAGGTAAATGAAAGAAGAGAGACAGAAACATTGTTTAGTGACCCATATAAAAACCATTTAACAGATTAGCTTTGAAAATCTGTCCCCATACTTACAACTCACACTAACCTACCATTATCTTAAAGGTGGCGATATGTGGATGATGTTAGAGACGCGCAATATTGCCTTCAGCAGAGATGGAGACTGGCAACTGAGACAAAAAGGTGGCCGATGAAGAATTATACCACAGGTGCTTTCAACCAGGCAATCTGATTGGTCGAAGAGGTGATTTATTTGTTGCTATGCCGACTCCTGTGGCAACCAAGGAGCTAGTCAGCAATCTTTCTCGTTTTCTCTTGTTTCTGAGTCTTATGTACTGCTTTAAAGCAAACTTTTCAGCCTATACACATTGGTAACCTTTGTATAAAAGCCACGATACACATGAGGATATTCTGAACTGTGATTATGGGAACTCCGGTGCTGCCGACGGTCCTCGGCTGTCCTCTAAGGTCCTGGGTTATCGCTACATTTGAGTATACTGACAAAATAATGGTGGCCGTAATCGCTGGCAGAATTGCACTTCTCCATTACCTCTAAACGTTGCTCATGTGTCATGGCCTTTGGGCGGGGCTGGGATACTTGGCAGCTCTGAAAGCAATTTAAACGGGCGATACTCCCGGCAACGTGTACCAAAGTGAGACACGGGGTCAAAACTCTGTGTGTGATTAAAGCAGTAATGTTGTCCGCCAGAATTGTCCAGAAAGTTGCGCATCATAGCCGTAAAAAAAAAGCAGACAAAATTGTGTGATAAGACTCCTGAAGTGATGGAGAGAAAGAGCAACAGACTGTTTGGAAAACAGCACACAGACAATCCTATGAACGGACTTCTTTTTTGTAAACAAGTGCTATTTTAAAAAGACAGGACAAAATAAGCCTGAAGCTCCCAGTCTCCCCCTGGCCACAAAACAACTTTGTGAACCATTGTTTTAACAATTTGCAAAAAACGTAAACTGCAATACAAATGTGAATCATATTCAAAGCCTCCCATCCACCCCGGGCCTCGAGCCGAAAGTCGAGTTTTGGAACTTTCTCTGAGTGGGAACAAACGAGACCATGCAAAAGTAACGCGCTGACTAACGTTGAGGTGTGCCTGGTGCAACGTGAGCGTGTCTGACGATGACTCAAAATGCCACAAGACATTTTGTCATCGTGCATCTTTTTAGGACCCCATCTGGGTCATTGCACTTTAGAACGAGATAAAAACGGAGTAAACACGGCTAGCGTAAACCAGGAAAACCGTGGACTAAATTGGGGAGACAAACTGCCATAAACCTAAACTGAGACGTTACATAAAAACCGAATCACCTCTTAACTTGTCACATGCTGTTACGTTTTGGTGTTGAGAGGCCTGTCAAACAGTTTGGGGGTTTGTGGACACCAATCCCATCTGTCACTGCACACAGTACTGGAATGGGAACCACTTCTGGGGAGGATGTGGAGATGTTGTGAGGATATCTTTTTGTACACCTTTTACCTTCCATCTTTCACTCCACCTTGATATTGCTTCACTTGACCAGTAGACTGGTTTATTATTTCAGGGTAACAATATTGACTACAAGACTAGACTACTACTAAAAAAAAAAAAAAGAAAGTCTTTCTCTCACACTGTTTTTGTTCCTGGATCCATTTTATTTTTTTCCCTCCTTCATTTTCTTCCATCTCAGGGTCTTTTTTTTTTTACCCCTAGGTTTGTGTGTGTGACCCTATAAAGAGCAATAGTTTCATGCTACACTCTTATATTTACAACTATTACTTACACCAAGCCTGGCCCCAAACCCCCATTGTGGTGTTCATCTGTATTTTGAATATTCAGTATTCCATCTACAAGCAAAAGTCTAGAACAAGAGCATTATGTAGCTGTAGATAGGATAATAAAATTCACATCCACAACTGAACTCTTAATCTTTTCACCTCATGATGCTCACCACTCATTAACCGCAAACTAAGTTTTGATAGATCAGCAGAATATTTTTCCAATCGATGGAAATCTACAACACATTTAGCCATTGAAATAAAAAGTGTTCAAGGGATCAATCAAGTTAAAGAATGACACTTTGGCCGTCTGTGTCAATAATGACACCCAGGGGAGGAGAGCGTGTGTATGTGTGTGTGTGTGTGTGTGTGTGTGTGTGGTTTTGGGTAAATGGGGACTTAAGCACATTTCTTGCATGGTAAGGCAATTTCAGGGGCTTTGGGTAAAACAAAATTGAGCTGAATGACACACACGACTTTCGCAGTACAGGACGTCTCTGTCTCAGGCAAAAATACACAGAGTTTCATTCATGCCCTAACCCTTTCTCCAAACTTAACCTTACCCAATAAATACCTCCGCCATAAAAGAAGCTTGTTCCATTGTGTGGACTAATAAACCGGTCATTTTCTGGTAATCACATTTTGGGGACATTTTGTTAACTTTAACTGTCCAACCCTGATTTTCAAAACAAACTTTCCCCTTTTTTTTTTTTTTTTTTTTTTTTTTTTTAAATGAACTGAGAATATTTAGAGTTTAGACCTGAAACACACACACATGTTAAGTCTCTCCACTGTGTCCTAATGAGATAATTTAAGTGATAAAATAGAAGTCCTGACAAAGCAACACACACACACTCCAGCAGCTACAGAAACATCTTCTCTATTTTGCCTCTCTCTTCGTCTGACTCTTTCTCTCTCCTCTGGCTTGACGTCCCCTATCATATCATCAGGCACTTTGGCAGAGAGAACGACAGTCTCTCTCTCCATCTCTCTTTTTCTGCCTCCCTCTCTCATCCATCCACACACACCCCTCTCATTATCAGCTCTGCCACTGTAGCTGACAGAGCAACAAAGGCCCGGGCAAAGATTGTGTCTCCTAGACGGCTGTAACCCAGAGGGTGTGTGACAGAGAGTGACAGAGATAAAGTGAGAAAGAGAGAAAGAGAGATGGAGGGAGGGAGGGAGCGTTCGCTAGGGAAAGCCTGAAAATATGTTTCTGCAAAAGAAGAAAAGTGTGCACTTAGTGTGTGCTAATCAGAGCAGGACCAGGTGTGTGTGAAAGAGAGAGTGTGTTTGTGTGTAAAAGAGAGTGTGCGTGTGTGTGTGTGTGTGTGTGTGTGTGTGTGTATGAGAGACAGAGAAAGTGTATGCGTGCACTGGGCGGTAACAGGAGAGTGCAACACTAGAAGCCAACATCGATTAGCGGTTAGCTCTCATCTATAATTCAGCATGTACAGGGATCAGAGGTGTTAGCATGTTAGCAGAGGCAGAGGGGGAGAGAGAGACAAACACAGAGAGAGAGAGAGAGAGGCCACACAATCTGTTATATCTCTATGCACACAATCACCAAATGATTACTAATGAGCTGCTTGTCCGCACGCAACACCAAACGGTGTAGCAGCCATTTTGAATCCCTTTTAGGAGGCAAAATTTGGACACAGCATGACCCAAGTGGAGGCCACACACACATCAACATGATTCCTTCTGTTGCACATATCCCTGGTCATGAAAATATGAAAAAACAATATTGTATTTGAAGTGAATTAGCCCTTTAAAGATTCCCAGGGAGTTAGCAGAGCAGTGTGTGTGATCCCAGCACATGTTGTTGTTGTTGCTCCGGCCCCCTGGCTGGCTAAGCTGGGAAAACACCGGGCCTGGTTCTGGATCAGCGAGGCCAGATCTTGTCTTCTGGACCCCTGAGGGCCCCTGGGGTTTTTTGGCTTTATGCAAACACTTTAGGAGCTGTATAAAAGAGAGGCTGTGGGCTTGTTTCTGGTAGGTCCTCACATGGCGATAACAGTACCAGTCTGTTTTATTGAGTCTTGATACCAAGACGAGACTACATTCACTGATTTTTGTCCTGCGCTGAAATGTAGCTATATAAGCTACACCATATCACTGAAATGGGAGTACCAAGTTAAATTCAATACTTCAGGTCCTTTTTACTGCCAGTTAGAATGAAATCTGACACCAATTTTTCAGTTACAGACATCTTATCCAATTCTGGACACACACTCTAAAGTGATTTCAGGTCTTGGTGCATTTTTTTAGATGAGTTCCCAACCAAAAAGCAAGTGACGCAAAGTCATACATATTTGAGATATATCTATCGATATTTAGATATAAAAACAATAAGTTATGAACCCTAAGGTTGGATTTTGGGCGATGGTGTTTTCATGTAGAGGATCCACAGTTAACAGTAATGAATATGTGTGAAGAGTATTTAAAAAAGATTAAATGGTGGTGATACTGGCTGAAAAATGAAACGGCCTTGAGTACTTAATCTACAATTCCCGCAGGTATCTGTAACATTGTGAAGGTGCATGGAGGGTTAATATCGACGCAGAGGTGAACAGAACTGATAAGCTATCATCTGTTTGCAGGGATGGAGGTAAAAATGACATTCAACTTAAAAAAAACCCAAAACAAACAGAACATGATTAATTTATGAGAAACTTAAGTGAAAACAGTAACTGTTGTTGTTATTGATTGTAATTCAACACCTTTAAGAAGGCCTTGAGTTTAGTTAATATAATAAAAGACATTTTAACACTTTTACAGGACCTGCAGATCATCAACATCTCTGAAGTACCCATTATCACAGGAAAGAACGTTTTCAAGGGTATTATGGCTTTTATACAGAGGTTACCAACACATGTACTGACTGAAAAGGCTGTTTTTAACAAAGTAAGATACTAAAACAGAAGAAAACGAGAGATATCACTTACTAGCTCCTTGGTTACCAGAAGAGACTGCATAGCAAGCAACAAAATCAGTATCTCAAGATCCAAATACCTCACATTTTAAGTATACCACTTCAAGTACACTGAAAATCAATGGAGGCCAAAAAAAAAAAAACACCATTAACCAATTTCAGTGCTCATCATCCTCGGCTACAGACTCATGCTGTTTATATTCAAACAGTCAAACAAACTGCTGTTCTGGAAGGCTGCTGCCATGTTACACCACAGAGTTGTTTACTTCTGAAAACAGCCGGCCTAACCTGCAGCACAGTCCCTGTGTCTGCACTTGACATTTCCTTAAACAGACTGAGCAAATTGGAAAGTCAAGTTGTCCGACTGAGCTGTCTCAAAGAGATGTCTCCTTTTAGACCCGAGACAAACTTTTCTGTCTTCATCTGACTCTCTCTCTCTCTCTCTCTCTGTTTCTCCGTTGATCCAATCACAGCATTGGCTGCAGTAGCTTTGAGTTTCTACTGACTTCAAGTGACATTCAAGTCTTATTTTTCCATCTCTCTCTTTGTCTTTGTGTGGGGATAAAGTCTCTGTGCAGTCACTTCATTTAATCCCCCTGAAAAAGGGTGTGTTGTCATTATAGTATTCCTCATTGAAGCTACATTCTACCGCTAGCTACAGCCTAGCATGTTAGCTTGTGGTTAGCAGTATCCGTTTATCTGAAATATGAAAGCAAACCACACTAGCAAGCAGCTTCTCTCCGATTTGTCAAATGATAAATATCAAAATACACATTATCGGGACATCATCTCGTCAGACTAACAGCAGGTTTACACTATATTGTCACTGTGCAGCAGGCAGCACTGTGTGACATTTCCAATCAGACAGACTATTCAGACTCGTGTTCAAGATCAACAATGTCACCCCAGCAGCAATTTGCCACAATCACAACAAAAACAATCGGTGATGATTTGGGAAATAAGGCAGGATAAATGGACAGAAAGACAAAGTGATCGAGGAAGAAATGGATGTAAGGAGGAATAGATGGGGAAGGAAGATAGGAAGGACAAACTGAAAGGAGAAATGGAAGGATGCACTAGAGGAGAGAGAGAAAATGTCAGAAGTGGAGAGGGATTTGCTGCTCTGAAAAACAAACAAGACAACATAGTGACTAACAAACTGGTGTGGAATCTCTCACTGCCACACACACACACACACACACACACACACACACACACACACACACACACACACACACACACGCAGTACTGGGCCCAGAACAATGGCCCTTTGTACCACTTTCACAAAGTCTGTATCAAACACACAAACAACAGGAGAAAAGGCTGAGAAATCGTTTCATGTGACTGTTAAGACCACCGACACATGGGCAACTTTTTTTAGTCCAAGAAAAAACTAGGCTACCCTTGTTTGCAAAATAGCTTATCTGTATCCAGAAATGTTCAATAAAGCTACAGAGCTTAGCTAAAACTGATCGCATTCTTACTGCAGATTGCAGACTGGAATGCCATATTCAGTGATGTAATGGGGAAAATAAGGTGGGCAAACCATGAACTCCACTGAATTACAATGAGACAAACACCCACAAAGAAGATAAAAGATGTATTTTCAGGAGAGTAATACTGAACTTTCACCAAAGCACCATACTACCAGGTAACTTAGATCGGTTTGATAGCATTGACTATGAGGTGAACTATGAATATCCATCATTGAGACCCATATTGGCTAAAAAAGGGTGCGTAAAAATGTTGTGGCTCTGGTTAGTTTACCTTACCGACACTACATTCCTTCTACAGGGGGCCCTTATGTGTTAAAAGAAAGTATTCACCTGATGGTATTTTCCTCTCACGTTTTTTGGGAGTCAAACCCCAATGAGTCACTGATTCACTTTGAATTTTCCACCACAGTTCAACCAATTCAGGAAGTATGTTCTCCTCTTCAAAGTCGCAAAAATTAAAAAACACTTTTCATAAAAAATGCTTGTGTCTCATCTCTCCATCTTGAATGAGAACAAATAGATGAAATTAAAGAATGAAGGCTTTAAACATTAGCCAATGAGAAGCGGTTTAAAATGTGATGTTGGGTAGATTTAAGTGTAAGTGAATGGGTCCTGGAGCAGCTGAACAGTGTGTGGGAACCTTCTCTACAGGCTGCAGCAGAGGCTACATGGCTTCTCTGGCAACGCTCAGAGGAGACCAGGAAACTGAATGACGGGTAATTGGATTTTTGTTGCGAATGGGAGGAGAGAGAGAGAGGGCGAGCTAGTGTGTGCATTTGAAGAACAGCGAGAGAGAGAGAGAGAGAGAGAGAGAGAGAGAGAGAGAGAGAGAGAGAGAGAGAGAGAGAGAGAGAGAGAAAGAGAAAGAGAAGCAAGGACATGTGTGAGAAGGAGAGAGAGAAGCTGTTCAAGTGAGAGAGTGAACAAGTTTTGAATGAACAAGCGAGCTTCTACAGATAATGATAAAAAAAGAAGGGGAAAAAAAAGCAACTCAACCAAGAGTTTCTGAACAGAGGAGGCCTCTCTCTCTCTCTCTTTCTCGCCTGAGAGAACAACGTCCTAAGGCTCAAACAAACATCAGAAGAGAGCGTTCGGTCAAGCGGCCGCATATTTTAAAGCACACACACACACACACACACACACACTTTTCACAGGCGGACTTGAATTCCTATGAACAGTCATTCCCAGTGCCTCGGTCTTTTGCCAAATACACAAGCTGCCCATTCAACCATGCTGACACACACACACACACACTCTCGCACAGTCCTGGGACTTTGGCCGGTTGCTACCGGCGACCGTTGCCACACCTCTTGAGATATGTGAATGGACAGTCACATGTTTCAGCCCCTCCCCCTCCCTTCTCTCCTTCTTCCCGTCCCTTCCCCTCTCTCTCCATTCCTTCCCTTACACTCTCTCCCTCCCTCCTTGCCCCCACACGTTTCTCTCCCTCCTCCTTCCTTCTTTCATTTCCTCTAACTACCTCCTTCTGTTTGAAGAGAGAAAAGCAGTGTGTTAATTTACATGGGGCCGTGTTTAACACTCCCACCACGTCCTGAGCAACTTTCAGCATTCCCAAAACAGAACAAAAGCCGATGAATGAATCAATGCCTTTCCTTGTTTGAAATGTCGCAGGCACTTCATCGCTGCTGGGTTAAAGGGGAACACCACTCAAATGAAGAATTCACAAACTGTCACTGTCCCTAAGACACTTTGCAACTCCAAATGTATTATTCTTTTACCATAATTGAGAGTTGTCACCATGACTCAAGTGTGTAAACTGTTCACTGACCATGAGACACAGCCACATCATTGACAATACACTGTAAAATGTACACATGGGAGTCAATGGAAATATCTTCACCCACTTTGACATAGTGAACTAATGAATGGTCCAGCCTTAGGCCGCAGCCACACTGATCCGTTGTGTCTGTCCGTCTCTGTTCATTTCAATTCATTTTCAATGAGAGCTGTCCATTGTCCGGGCAACGCTGATGACGTGTCCGTCTGCGTCAGATTTCCGTCCGTTTTGACGGACAGAAAGCTCAACCCAGTTGAACTTCGTCTGGACGGACGGATTCATCACCGCAAATCAGAGGCGTTTTTTTTTTTTTTTTTTTTTTTTTTTTTTTTAAATAGCACTGATGTTCCAAAACAGCCCAACAGACAGAAATCTATCCGTTAGTAATTCTGTTCGTTTTCTGACATATCCGTATGGCTGCGGCTTTACTGTCCGAGCTGAACAGATTGCAAGAGAAAACTAACTCTCAAATGAACAATTCACAAAATTCAATCAATAGTGTTATGGATTTTCCTTGGGTTTGTATTAAGAGCCTTCAAAGAAAGAATTTCCTATTGCTGTTGTTTACATACTGATCCCCATAGCAAAATTCTCTTTTCACTTTTCCCTGTCCAAGGAGAGGTCAAAGGTCAGGGTCAACCAGAGAACAGCATCCTGGAATTGGAAGGGATTCAGCGTCTTGCCCAGGGACACTTCAGCAGGCGGATGCTTGTTGTCACAGGGTTGAATGTGGGCCTTTGCCTGAAGGCTGGTCTCCCTGCTTAATATGCCACCCTGCTGCTAACAAACAGCAATGGGGCCTTCGAGACGCACAGTTTTCATGAGCAAATACAAAGATGAACTTGAGTCCAGTCAGAAGCCCTCAGCAAAGAACAGGCAGGATTCAAATTCTTTTAAAAGCCTTGTGCAAGCACAAATTATCAATTTTATCAGGTATTGGAAGAGCTTAATTCCAAATTACCCCATATCCATTTGGTAAAACTAACTGAAATTCATTCATTTTTCATAAATAAAAGTGTTACTATTTTGTTAGCAAAAGTCTTCAACCATATTCCAAAGTGTCAGTTTCATTCAAAAGATGAATATCTCAAGTTTCAAGTTTATTTGTACATATATGACAAATAAACTTGAAACCTAAACTAATTTTGGAATTAAACTCTTAATTCCACATTGTCTTTTATGTGGGAAACCCCCCCCCCAAAAAAACCCACTGCCTGTTTAGCTCACTTTAGAGCTAAACAGGCAGCCTGGAGCTGCTCTAAAGACAGTGAATGGGAGTCTGACTTTGTGCTCTAGAATGAATGAATCAGTCAATCAACGGCTCTTTTTTACTTCCTGGCCCTGGCCACACCTCCAACACACACGCTGCTAGAAGTTGCATCATTTCCCCCAAGTGGGGGGAAAAACTCGACGTGTTTCACATGTATTTATTTCAAATATTCAAAACACTTTGTGGTTTCTTGTTACATTATCAAATCACTGAAAATTTCCCCGTGCTTCAGAGAGCAGCAACTAAATGCCCTTGTGCTTTTTCTAAGTATTCAAAATATATTCAAGCCGTCTGCTCCCCCCAGGTGCTACTGACTCCACTTTTGTGACATCAAGGTGGGCATGGCTCGCTTTTCTGAAATATTACATTCTGTTATCATGACTCATATAGGGAAACTCAATTCAGGAAGGGATTATTGCAAAATGACAGGACAAGAAGTTCGCCTGGACTGTGCCATGACTCCTGGAATGGAAATTTTTTATTAGTTCCTCATTTTAGACAGACAGGGCCAGAGAGCAAGACAGAGACAAAGAGGAGAGGAAAAACACTGAGAAGGGGGACACTGGAGCTTGTTTTTTTTATGCGGGCGCTCTACTTTTGCTGAGCAACAGGCTTGCAGTGAAAGTTCAAAGACTCGCCCCAGAAAACAAATCGCACGGCTCAAGCTGCTTAACCAAACAGAGGCAAAGACAGAGAGCGAGAGAGAGCAAGTTGGCATGTGAACAAATGAGAGAAAGAGAGGGGGAGGGAGGGAGGGAGTCAGAAAGAAAAGCAGGGAGGGGAGAGAGGAGGGGGAAAGAACAAGAGAAAGCAAGAGAAAGAGAGAGAGAGGGAAGGACAGAGAGAAAGATACCAAGAGATGCAGGGATAGCAGAGAGCGACAGAGCATGAGACAGGAAAAAAATAAAGAGGAAAAAAGATGGAGAGAAAAGCCCACGGAGAGGCAAGAGGGTGGGAGGAACAGTGAGAGAAAGGGAGTCAGAGATGGAGTGAGTGTGTGAAAGAGAGACAGAGAAAGAGTACGCTGTGTTCTGTCACAGGGATGGGGTGGCGTGTGACAAAAGCCCCGGTTAATACACAATGACTGCCAAGCGGAAAGAATGTTAAATCCTCAGAGAGAGAGAGAGAGAGAGAGAGAGAGAGAGAGAGAGAGAGAGAGAGATGGGGAGCAGAGAAAAAGAGGGAGAGAAAAAACAGGCACAAGAGATTGGGGAAAGAGAATGAGAGAGGGAAGCAGAGAGACAAAGGGTTTTAAAGAATGGATGCGAGGAAGGGAAGCAGAGATGGAAAAAAGATGGCGAGGGAGAGAGAGAGGGGGAGAGAGAGAGAGAGAGAGAGAGAGAGGGGGGAGAGAGAGCGAGAGAGAGAGAGAGAGGCCTCCCTGCTAGCGTAGTTTAAGGTGGGGAACGACAAAGTGAAAAATAACAAGGTAGAGTCCACAGTTGGGGAGAAGAAGCTTGGTAGACATGGTCTGAAAGCAACAGTTTTACCATCTGCGGCCTTTAAGTTGAAAACTTCAAAAAATAAACACATTGGTTGCTATTTATTGGCTCCATTGCCCATCAACATTGCCTCAAAATGTTGTCTACGTATTGGCTTTTACTCTCCCACAGCTGTCAATGAACCGCTCGAAGCCTTCAGACAAGGAACTGTGTAAACTTTGGAATTATTTGATCGACCAACAGCTTCAGTAGACCCTCCAATTTGATGAGATTTTGCCCCATGGATCTCCATACTGGAATATCTTTGTTGCTGTTGTTGGTTTAGTATTGAATTGTATAACTGTATGTGAAGAGATAATACTAGTGAGACTGAAATTCTCAATTTCAATAGTCATCCTTGTACATCATTTCTAAAGTATTAAAATTTTAGTGATATTAAACTATTCCTTGTTTTGTTGAGGACCCCTGAACCCCTGCTCCAGGGACCCTGGGTGTCCACAGACCCCACTTTGGGAACCACTGCTCTTTATCACCAGAATGATCACAACCTCCACAATCTTCAACAAGAAATATACCACATAATCTTAAAATAATGAAATTTGAAAACAGCCATCATCTGAAAAAGTCGACTTAACTGCGTTATCTGAAGGATACATTTATGGTTAGTCTAAAGAATACTTCTACACAATTGAGTTTACTATCAATGCTTCAGTTTTGGGATTCAATAAGAGCTTTTTTTGTTGGCTGAAGCCTCTGTAATTTTGTCAGTCAAAGGGGAAAGATTCTGAAATATCTTTTAAACGGATGAGTCAGGTAAGATTATGAAATACTCAATTGACTTTACCTTGCTCTACATCTCTGACTGTGGTTTGGATAAATTAAGTATTACTGCACTTGATCTTGCCTTCCAAAACATTACCCAGATATCATTATTCATCAGCTCTTGATGAATCCAGGGTATAAAAGTGTTTCATTTTGGTACCTGAGCACCTAAGTTACGCACTATCCTTTCCAAAAGATCATTTCTTTTAATGCTATTGTATCAATAATTGATGGACACTGCATTTGAAAAAAAAACAAAACTTTATTTGTCTGTTTTCAGCCCCACCCCACCCCCCGCCTCCCTCCCATCACCCCTCTCCCTCTCCTCTTTCTCTCTCCTCTCGCAATGCGGCAACTGGTGCCTCTCCGATCCCCCCCCTCTCCCCCCGTTCTCGCTCTCTCCACCTATCACTCCCCCGTCTCGCTCCTCTCCATTCATTTGCTTTTGTCTGTTTATTTCCCTGTGCCACGGATGTGATGAGAAACACAGAAAAGCAGTTAGATTAGAAATGAATGGGAGCTGCATGTCCAAAAACACCTGGGGGAGGAAAAAATGAAAATCCCATCACTGCCAGTCTCTTCTCCTCATACCTGCGCTTCCCCCCCATTTCTTCTCAATCTGATTCCTGAAAAAAAAAAAAAACCTCTCATCCTCCTCTCCTCCCCCTCATCTCTCTCTCCTCTTCTCACTCCAGGAAAGCACTGTAGTGGCGATTATCTCTTCCAAGTCTAGCTATCCATCTGTGCCAGGAGTGAAATGTATTGGACAAGACGCAAAGAGCGCAAAAGGAGAGGAGAGGAGAGGAGGATGGGGGGGTTAGGAAAGGAAGGGAGAGAGGAGAGAGAGAGAAAGAGAGGAGATGGAGGGGTGCGATGGATGGGGGCAGGGCATGGCTTTCAACACATATGGCAAAAAAAAAAAAAGAAACACCAGCAGCCAAGGAGTCAAGAGAGAGAGAGAGAGAGAGAAGATCAAGAAGGCAATCATGGAGCGTCATGGAGAAAAGGAGGAAGGAAGCAAGACTGAATGAGCGATTCTGCTTCACATCTCCCGCCAGATCTCTCTCTCTCTCTCTCTCTCTCTCCATCCATCCCTCCATCTCTTGTAGGCTGAATCCATAATGAGTGTTTCTATTGCGCAGCATGGCAGGGTGTGGCGACTCTTCTGATATTGCATACAATACGGTTCAATATCATCCCATACAATTCATGTTTACGGAAAATAACAAGGCTGTCATTCCTAAAAATAATAGTAGAGTCTAAATCACTCTTATTTTGACATGACAGCCTCAGAATAATACAGAGTCATCTCATAGAGTCATATGCTCAGTGGAAATAATGGTAGTCTATATTAATATTGGAGGTAAAGTGGACATGTGAACGAAATAAAGACCATACAACAGCTGTCAATGCATACAAGCTATAGCCCAAGACCCCGCAAAGGGAAAGTGGTAGAGAGAGAGAGAGAGAGAGAGAGAGAGAGAGAGAGAGAGAGAGAGAGAAGCCTGTAAGCCTACACAAAATCTCCTTATTCATGTTCGGTATAATACCCAAGCCTAGAGATGTAGTGGTAAATAAAAAGGTGGCAAATCTATGAGCCTCCATAAGGCGAACACCCACCAATATAAACAAAAATCACTTTCAGAAGAGCATTAATTTAAGATTTTCCCACCTTCAAAACAGCCTATATTTGTCAGTTTGATGTCATTTTTACCAAGATGTATACTCTGAATTTGCATCATACACACTTATGTCAGCCTTGAAAGTGGGTGGACTCTACTTCCCAAATAAAAAGCTGGGTTTGTTGAGTTTTAGATGGGGTTTATCTTCCACTACATCCCTGTCTTAGCCCCAGGGAACTGGTCACAGTGCTCAAATTCTCCCAACAGAAGCAAAAAAAAAAAAGGGTTGGACTTTTTGACATATCCCTCCCACAGTGGCCAATATACAAAGTTTTCATTAAAAAAAAAAAGTACAACATTAAAAGATAAAATATTCAAAACAGCAACCCTACACAAAGTGAAGAAAGTGGAGAGAGTCAACCCAAAAAAACGTCTCTTCCTCAAAAGGCACATCAATGGTGGAAAAACCTCTTAATGGTATCATGTTTTAACAAAAGTAACAGGACTGTATGCGTGTCAGGAGTGTATTTTCTCGCTTCGTTTTCCACTCAAATTAGACCAAAAAGGGTTTGAGACCAAGAAATAACCCCCGCAGCCGTTCACACGGTTTTATTTCCGTTCAAACGGTTTTATTTGCACAGCTGCAACGTTGTAACTAAAACTACCATTTACAAACTACAAACTTTGACAGTCGAAGCGTTTGAAAACATCCCGTTATGTAACCGGACACCGAGCCGTTTGAAAGGCACCGAGAAGCATCTTTGTGAGCGATGGAAGCTGATTTTGAGGAGTTACTTTCTCGGCCAAAGCCTGAATAAATTAGAAAGGTTAGTGTGTTCTGGGGGTTAAAACGCGGAAGTACCCAAACTACTTTCACACAGCAGGCATTTTGAGAGAAAGAGGAGGCTTGCTGGTTATCTTAACACACATGTGACCCCCCCCCCCCTCCTCACCGCCGGCGACAACATCGATTTAGTAAACCACTTGTTTGAATGGTAAAGTTTTATTCCACATATTCCGACCACCTGTCCTAATATCAAGTTTATAAGCGTCTGCCTAGGAACATTTACCAGTCACAGAAAGAGAAATTTAATACTCACTCCTCTTCCCATGTTTGCTAGAGTGTAGAGTTAAAAATCTTCCCAGTTCAAGTAAAAATTGAAAACAAAATCCACCTTAAAAGTATGTACAATTAAAAAAAAACACACAAAATTCTTTAAAAATAAAAGCACTCCTGGATGTGCCCTTATTATGTCAGGGTTTTTTTTCTTCCGCACGTGTCACTCCTCCAGGACACGCATCCGAGCTCGCGAGCCGCCGCGGCAGACCCTCCAATACTTATAGACGGCGTTCCTTCCATTGTGACGTAGACGCCGTTTGCCATGGTAACCCCACGGATGGGGGCGGGGCGTCCACCATTATTGGGCGTTATTGCGTTTCTTTTTTTCAGCTCGCCATGCAACACACACACACACAGCACACATTATTCACCATGGATGCACAATGGGATGTTCACTGAAAAAAGAACTATAGTAATCCTATAGTACATTTTAGAAGGATACTATACAGATATCACAGCAAAATTATAGGAATAGGAAGATTATGATGATATCATAGGAGATAAAATATCATAATATAATCTCACTATTGGGAGCCACAGACACACTTTCAGTCTCTATAACAGTATTATAGGAATATTATAGTGATTTTTTGTTATGGTGTAGCGACAAGGAGACCAAACACACACACACAGACACACATGTACATGCACAGCTGTGAGGCGCACACACACAAACACACACACAATGTGTTCTGCACACATTGCGTGACTCCCGCCTGTTAATCCCTAGTGTTGCGACTTGAAATGATCTCAGGCTGTGAGACACTTTATTTTTTGCTTCTTTCATGGGGGTTAATCTGTATGGCGGTGTGACAAAACCCCGATATCAATCTGTTTATATTCTGTAAAGTCTGCTGTGAAAAGAGGCTCACCCCCGCCCAGACACACACACACAGACACACACACACACCCCTGATTTATACACACCTCACCCAGCTAACAGCAAGGAGCTCCCCTACAGCTCCCCTGCTGCTTTGACAAGTTGCTGTGCGCTGATGTAGCGGACGCCCGACTTCTGAACCCCCTGCTTCAAAGTCCAGGGCTTAAAAAGCAGATTCATCTCTCCCTGTGTTAACACTGCCACACAGCACCAGCACATTCCCATTCCAACCAGGGACGCCCTCTTGGGATTCCACGACCCCTGACAAGATGTGACACAGTCCCCCCACCTCTCCTTTCTGAAGGCCCCCCTCTTGCCTGGGGCCCCCTGAAAGTATTCCCCCTTGTCCCCCCTCCCCAGTAGCGAAGCCCCTGCATAACATATTTGGCTGTCTCCGCTGTCAATTGGGCTGTAAAATGATAAGACCTAATAACAGACACAAAGAGGGGCGGCCTAGTTGTTAGAGACGCCCTCCTTCCGTGGGACTGGCCAGGTTCGAGCCCCCATGTTGTCAAGCATCTGCCCTGCTGAAGTGTCAAAACACTGAAGCAGACACTGACCTTTGACCTCCCACTGGAGAGAGAGGAGGGGAAGAGAAAAAATAATTTCCCTACAGGGATCAATAAAGTACCGCGTTATTAAGAGACAAGTCGAAATGCTAGCTATTTCATCCCAGGACACAAATGCAACATTTAGTCTGTCATCCTTTCCGTCTTTTCATCCTGAAACCATTCAGCCACTTTTGTTGTATGTGAGTACACAAGTTTTAACCTTGTATGCATCAGGAAGGGCTTTTGAACTTCACGTTTTATAGATTTTGAAGACAAGATAACTAGTAAATAAAGATCAGTAATCAGAAAATGGCAGTGAATTTGTAATTATTTCGTTTCAACTGAGGTGGGATCTTTTTCTATAGGCCTCTTGGGGGGTTTTGCCCGCACGAATCAGCAACTGCTCCCCTCTTCTTTCTGCGTTTTTCACCGTTGTATCTTATCAGTTTTTACTAAACCAGATTCCCTGGATTACGTTGACGTCCACAGCTTTAACCGGGTTTTATCATTGGGCTGTAACAGCGACCTCCTCAGCCGTGAAGCAGGCCGAGCCGGCCTTTGGAGTGCCACGGCGGCCTGATAGGTAGACTGTGTCTCTCTGCGTCTGGCTCCCTGTGCATTCTAATAGGCCTTATCAGCGGCCTGGAGAGCACTCTGCACCAACTGACAAGATAACACCGAGATAGATCAAACAACAACGGCCCCATGTCACTGTCTGGCTTCGGCGTGACTGATGACATTTCATCTTTATCTGTCACTCACACTCTCTCTCCAATAGTCTCTCTCTCTCACACACACACACACACACACACTACCTTTTTCACATGCAATTCTGACCTGTATACATAGACCTGATTCACAGATGGACACACAGCAGCAAGCTCCGGCACTGTGGAGGAGTGTGTGTGTATGTGTGTGGGGGGTGAGTGTGTGTGTGTGTGTGTGTGTGTTCATATATATATGTGCCTGTCTTCTATGTGTAGCCTATGTATTTATTTCTTTTTTTGAGAAGTGCGTTCACATCCATGCGGTGTGTGTGTGCAGTGTAGCATGCGTGCTGCCGGTGCGCGCTATAAATAGCCCAGATTTTATTTAGATGTTGGGGGGTGAGAGAGAGAGAGAGAGAGAGAGAGAGAGAGAGAGAGAGAGAGAAAGAGCTCTCATATGAGTTGCCATAGCAACAGGCACGTTCCGGGGCCCTGCTTGTGAACGAAGGATGAAGGCATGATAATGTTAGTCTCTCTCTGTCTGCTTCTCTCTCTCTCTCTCTCTCTCTCTCTCTCTCTCTCTCCCTCTCTCTCCCTCCCCTCTTTGCGTCTCCTCCTCTCTCTCCTTTTCTATTTCTCTCCACTCAGTTGACAGTTGAATTCATTTCAATTCAATTACTTCATTGGCATGACGATTTATCAGAAACAATATTGCCGAGGCGGTATAGAAAACGGCAATTTTCAGAACCCACAAACAAGCGTTTATACATTCAAACCATATTGAGATGATGAATTATTTGTGTTGGAACCACCAATCCCCTCTCTCTGCCTCTCTCTCTCTTTCTGTTCTTTTTCTCTCTCTGTCTCCCCACATCCTCCATTACTCCCCCTATCATCCTTGCCTCCCTGCTGTCTGTCTTACTCTAGCACCCTCTGGTGTAAAGGATATCACCTGTAAATTTAGGTGGATAATAAACTGATTGGTTGGTTCATTGATTGATTGATTGAATTGATTTGCATCCTGAATCGGAGAGAGCGTGTGCAGCTGTGTCACTAAGAACGCTGGCATATCCTGTCACACACACTGACACATTTACCTTTTTACTAGTAGGTGAGTGTCTCCCAAGTGTGTGCGAAGCTGGCCATCTGTGATCAGGTGTGTGTAATGGGGTCCACACACACACACACACACACACACACACACACACACACACACACACACACAGAGAGAGAAGGTGTGTGTGTATAGGGGGTATAATAGCCAGGGTAAACACAAAGCAGATAGCACTAGAGTGGTCTCAGTTAATTTTCACTGAGGGCCTCTTTGCATTAGCGGCCAACAGAGCAATACATTGCAAACACCATTGTAGCAGACTGGCCCTTGAGATAATGGAGATGCACATGAAATGCACACACACACACACACACACACACACACACACACACACACACACACACACACACACACATTTAAAGGTAAAATCCAATCTTGCAAGAGACTTGTTCGCTTTTTACGCAGCAGGCACTGGTTGGTATATTCATAAAGTGCGTCTCTCTTTCAGTTAGTCACTTATTCCAGTAATCGTCTGTGAAAGCAGGATTTGATGAGGCTCGTCTGCTCTGAGGGTGCAGAGTTTTCTGTCAATCTCGATCTTTGTTTTAAATATCTCTTCTGTGCCCTCCCTTTGAAATCCCCCCTCCCCCCCCCTCGCCTCCCCCCAGGGACCGAAGTTTGTGAAGCATCGATGTGGATGATCCCTCTATGAATGGGTCATCACATTCCACAGACCCGACTCATGGATCGTGTAACGTTGTGCGTAGCTGTTGGCGTCTGTTGGCGGCAGGATAACCTTGAAACAACGTCCTCGTTCTGCATCGTGACTCTGAAACGTTGTTTTCGTCCCGCGCGCGCTTTAATCAGACAAACCCCCGTGAGAATCAACTCTTATGGAACAAGAAGAGCGTGTAGAAAAGGAACAAACTTCCAAGCAGCCTCAGTGTACAGTGGTACGGAAAAGTTTTTATTGTGAATGACATTTTCATGACCAAGACGTCCTTAATACATCCATACTTTGTTTTCTTTGCGCTGACTAACAGCTTGGACAGAAATGTAACATGGCAGTTAAGATAACGATGAAACACTGAACGCTCCCTCCGCGAAGGTCGCGTTGACTCAGTAGTAAGTCTCCTGCTCCACCCAACCTGGAAACCAAAAGGAGACAGAATTAGGGACAGAGTTCGGGGGACGTTTTTGTCTCGCAGATTTCTCCTCCTCCGTGTCTTTCACAGACAAATCCCGAGGCCGTTCCACTTCGCGGTGCAACGGGAGAGGGCCGTGACATTTTCATGTTGCGTTCGGGCCCGCGAGATGATATCATCCCCCACGCCGGCTGCCAGCCATGCACGGACTCAGAGAAATAAGACGGGGTCGCATGTGAGCAGGAGCGAGTCACTTCTTGAATTTAGAAACAAGGACGCCAAGACATGATGCTATTAAGAGACTCGTCCTGGAGCTTCTCCCTCGGCGGGGGACTGGCAGGCCGACTGTACGGACAGAGAGGTTGTGGCATTTTTGTCTCGCAGTGGGTCATGAGAGGATGATATCATCCTGCGGGCCGGCTAGCAGGGATCCATAATCTGCCCGGGAAGAAATGACTCGCCTGTGTGACTAAAAGGGGACGCTGGACTCGTTGACCTGGTCCTGTGGCTCAATAGGTAGAGCTCTAACAAGGGAAGGGATTGGGGTTTGATTCCCAGCCATATCATTAGATGCATGCACTTTTGGATAGAAGTGTCCATCAAATGGCATATTCGATAAAACTGGGCAGAAAATGAGTGTGATTCAAAGCTTGAATTATGTGATTTAGAGCCCAGACTAGGCTAAAATCTTGGTTACCACTTTAGGATGAAAGTGTGTTAACCAGGGTAAAAAATAATCTATAATACAGATAGATCTGGGCTATGTGAAGAGTGGAAACAGCTTATGTCTGTACCCATTCTTGAGTTATTTCTTAATAATAAATATTAATTATTTTTATGAATATTTTTAAAAAGGAGCGGACTCCCTGTTTTCCTTTAAAAAGATAGAAATTGGGGAAACTGTTTCAATTCAACTTGGACATTTTTTCCTCTCTGATCTTAACTGGGGTACAAAACACATTATTCACCATGGATGGGCAATGGGATGTTCACTGATCTGTGCTGCGAGACTCAGATGTAGCAGACAAACAAACACACACACACACACACACACACACGCAGCTGTGCCACAGCGAACATGCATGCAGGTTGTGCACAGCTCAGTGGGTGGAACGCAGCGTTGACAATGGCAGGGTTGTGGGTTCATTTCCCAGCGGGTCGTGCCATATGTCACGCTTCACCGGTCTGTGTGGAGACTCAGTGCCAGTGATAACAGACAGGACCACAGACACATGCGCACACACAGAAACACATACACAACCTCATACATATACTGTATATACATATATGTATATAAGCACACACACACCTGTGATTCAGCCTCATCATATCTGTCACTACCCTTCCAATACACCGACCTCTCTCTTCCTAATCTACCAGTGCCTCTGCTCTCTGTATTTGGCAGCGTATGTCAGCATCAGGTGAAGTCAAAAATCTGGTACTGTGGCAACACTGATATAGTGTGAAAATGTTTTACACAACTTACTGAAACCAGTGTTGAAAAAATTAAATCGCCTACCGCAGATTAGATTTATGGTATATGGATGGTTTATATTGTAAAAGCATCACATCATCTTGTAGAATCATTTACCAAATCCCACATGACACCGGCATGGCAAAGGATGGATTTATACATCTGCTTCTTTGACTGCATTGAAATTAGAGCTGAACAATGAATCGAGAAAAAATCAAAATCGCAATATGAACTTATGCAATTTCCAAATCGCAGAGGCTGCAATTAATTTCTTAAGAGAGAGCAGCGTCCAAAATGGGTTTCTAAACAAGGTGTTTCAGAGCTCCAGGCAATCTTTGGTCCAAGAATCAAGTACAGTATTGATGAGAACCTTTCATCATACTCAAACTTATCCTGTACACTGACATCTATTTTTGTTTAACAAAATCACTTTTCTTTAAACAATTTTAAAGTAAAAAAAAATGTAGGACAAGAAACACTTTTGGTGATATGATATATATATCTTTCAGCCCTAATTGAAATGATCCAATCCTTGACATCTATCTCCAAATACAGAGAACAGAGGCACTGTTTCACAGTAAAGGTAACTAGGTAAGCAGAAACAGGTAAAAGGTCTTACCGCCTGGGTTCCGTCGGAGGATATATCTTCTGGCTTCATCATACAGGAAGATGAGGAGGGAGTAGGGGAAGGCACAGAACCACCAGCATGGCCTGGGATGGATGGATGGATGGATAGATGGATAGATAGAGAAAGATAGAGTTACAAATGAAATGTGACAACTACAAAGACCATAAGAGCTATTTTCCCAGGCTTTTAGAGAGACAGAGGTAGTAAGCAATACCAGTACAGAGAGTTTTATACTATTATGGGTGGCTGAAGGTTCTTTATGAGCACACAGATAGCAAACATTAAGCTTTTTGCTGTCCATTCTTGAGTTTTATCCAACTATTAGAATTCACTGAGAAGCTGTATGTAAGCAAAATGAGTCATAATGTGCTGAATATGAGCATTCTGGGCTGAAGAGGTTTTTGCGAGTCCTTTCTGCCTACAGCGATCACACTTACAAACCCCATGACACAAAGCTCGGAATGTGCACACACTCACACACACACACACACACTCACTCACACACACACACATGCATACACGCAAACAGACCCTCACAAAGTGTTTTCTCTTTTAAATGATGGTAATTACGCTTGTGTATGCTGGTACTGAGTGTGTTTTTCTGACTTTTTAGTTAGTGAAGTATATCTCATCTTTTCTCATCATCGCACATTTTTCTTTAGGTGGTTAGGAAAAAAACTACATGAGAGGTTAATCAGCAGAGAAATCTCCGACTTTGCCTCTCCAAATTATCCAAAATATGTAGTCATTTTGAAAATCATGATGAAATGAAACCCTACAATATGGTGTATCCTTGAGGAAAAACACTGACACATTGTTTGATGACAGGTTAATTTACTGATTGGCTAGGCGACTGATATGATGCCTAATTTCCTGTTTGATTGGTTTAATATTTGCTGTCACTGCTATTCTTAATATTCAGGTCATAGAGATCCATTCTTATCTTAATTGCTTGCATGTCCTGAATTTCCTTTGGCAATAAGTACCTTTGTATTTCAGGCAGATATCTGAATATTAATTGAGAGAGAGGGACGGAGATAGAGACAGAAACGAGACAGAAATAGGGACAGGAAGAGAGAGACTGGGAGGAGGGATAGATAGAGAGATAAAGAGATAGAGAAAGGGAGACAGCAGCCAAGGTTGGTTAAACATCAGCAGTCACCCGAAGAGAGAGGTGAGTGGGTGGGGGGGGGGGGGGGGGTGGTAGTGGAGAGGAGACAGAAAACACCAGGAACAGATGAAAAGGCGGCAGGGAAGAAAAGCGGAAGCCAGAGAAGGAGGAAAAGCGGTAAAAACAATAACGAGGAGAAGGAGAAGGAGAAGGAGGTTTACGTTGGATGTGAAACTCCAGAGCTAATGAGCTTAACGTGCCCTTAAAGGTCTGACGCTGCTTTCTGTTCTCTGTCAGGCAGAGAATCTCATTAGCAGCTCTGCTTCTGAGGAGAAAATTACCTGAGACGTTCTGCCATCTGCAAGATAATATCCACCGAACACTACGAGGAATGAGTACTTAGAAAGACTCTTTAAAAACTTTCATAGAGTAGTTTTACGTGCACATAGTATTCCAGATAAGAGCTCAGGAAGTCATGCATTTCACATTTCCACCATAGCTGAACAGACAAATAAGAGTGCCACCTACAGAAACTCAAACTTCATCAACTTTTTCGGGGTAAATTGTTTATGCATCTTCCATTTCTGCTCATGAATATCCATTATGCATGAACAGAAAGAGAATATTCCAAGTATTTACGTTGAAAATGAGGCCAAAATGCATACAAAACCCAACAGTGAAGAGGGAACGATGTGCTGTATTCATACCTCAGTATCCTAGATAATATCCTAACTAGCATGTATCCTATCCTCTCTAGATAATATTTGGGTTCAGTTGGGTATATCTGAATTACTGTTAACACACTAGGATGTTTAGCAGAAGCAGTTTAAAAACGTAATACTTGGCAATCACAAATAATAAAGCTTATTGTATAATTTCAATCTCAATATCGTGAAGTGCTTACTTTCTGGGTATATGAAGTTTCCATTTCACGGCAATGATGCTTGTTTTAGTTACTTACTTTAAAGAGGTGTGTGTGTGTGTGTGCACTCGTGTGTGTGTGTGTGTGTGTGTCTGTGTGCTACTCACTTGAGAGGGTACATTCTGAGGGCCACGTCCATGCCGGGGCAGTAGGAGAGGAAGGCAGCCAGCGCCGTCTCCTCAAACAGTCCAAAGATCAGGATACGGTTCCTGAGGAAGAGAAGAGTGAAAAAAATACAATTAGAACCATTTAACTGATATCTATGTGATTATTACTGCAGTAACTCATGTATGGAAGCTCTATACTGTGATTACTGTTACAGCAACAACCAGTTAACACCAAGAAACCTTTCACCAAGAAATGTTAGGATCACCAAAATACCTATAATTACAGCTGAATACGCCATTCACATTTTCATCAAAGTAAAAACATAGGCGAGTAAGACTGATGCTTGATAGCTCTCTGGTTACTACTAGTTAGTGATCCCATTCTTCATAAAGCCATATTTGACCAATCAGATTACTTTGCTGAATTTACCAATAGCAAATGTTTTGTCTGCTTGTTTGTTTCTTTTGAGGTGAGATGTTTTCAAGGTGTCTTATGTCACCGTTTTATCTCGCCTGCACTACAGGTATCTGTCATTTTTTTTTTATTTATTATTCATTTTTTCATTTTTTTCATGTGAGAATGAATAAACTTAACTAAATCAAACTTAACCACAGTTATTATTTGCTTTCTAGTCTGACCAGAATGCATGGTGAGAATACAGTGAAACTGAATTGAATTGAAATGGATCCTGGCTTCAACAGCTGAGGGTATTTAACTGTAATCAAGCCATTCAACTATGAAGCTATTAGCTAGTATCTTATGCTGCTATTGCCTTTCCCATACTCTGCAGTGTAAGGTAGAGGCTGAATAAACCCTTAAAAACTTGACTACAAGAGTACACAGCTTTATGGCATGAGAAAATCTTTGGAAAATGCAGGTTTGAAAGCCACTGCTGTGTGTACGTATGTCTCCATGTATACATACTTCATTCCTTGCTGCAGGATGGAGTTCCTCCTGGTCTTACAGATAATCAGATCGGCCCACTGGACGACGACGATGCTGGCGAAGAACGCCGTGTGGCAGGTGAACTCTACGATCTTTCTGCGCTCGTACGTCTGGTGGATAGAGGGAGAGTACAAATAGATTACAACTATGCCTGCCTGTAACTGTAACCATGGATTGCTTTTCCACTGACATGGTGCAGCATGTGGCATTAGCATTAGCAAGGTAAACTGTCCACTGAGCATAGTGTTGCAAAATCAGCATTACTGACCCATTGCTGGCCGTAGCTGTCTTCCAGGTCATTTACAAATTTGTCGTCCCAGTGTACTCGGATCCCCAGCAGGTCCATGGGTAGAAAACCATTCTCAGCCAGGATCACAAAGTACGTGAAGAAGCCTGCTGTGGCCTGCATCATACCTGACAGAGGGAGAGAGCAGCAGACTTGGGTCAGACAGTATTTGCAGATATTTTATGGTTTGTTTTGGTTTTGTGGTTTGCCAGGGCCATATGGGTCAGATTCACCACATGTAGTGCCAGAAAGTTTGTTGTCATGCAGGAAACCCAACCCATCTGGCACTTCAAGCAGCTAACAAGAGAGGCTGAGGATTATTTGCAACTACTCTTTTTCCCGACAGAGAAATAACATATTCTATGCACGCTTTTAACCATACCCAGGCAGTTTTAGCTGTTTGTGCAGGGGACGAGGATTAAAAAGACACCAAGAGTCATTCATATCTATTTGGGGACAGTGAGATGTTTGCCAGTCAGAAAGAATCCTGGCAAATCTTCTGGAAAAGCATTTCTGACAATGAAATTATGAAAGATAGAGAAAGAGTCTGAATAGATCCATATCTTACTTGACCTCAAACACAAAAATGCACACATTTCATTTCAGACCACAGTGGTTAAACAACAAAGGGATAACATAGTGTTATTATATGTGGAAATGCTGAAGTAAGAGTTGACCCCTCTTACCAATCTGTCCGTAGGCTATACTGATGAGCCTCTCGTTGACCAGTTTGTCTGTTTTGGGGTTTCTGGGCTGCCTCTTCATGATGTCGCTCTCAGCTGCTTCATAAGCCAGGGAGATGGCAGGAACCTGGGAGGCAACGAGAAGCACATCAACACATGATGAAGGCCAGGGAGTAGATCAAGTGATTGATGAATCCACATCCACATATCAGGGTTTTTTTATGCACAGATCAGAATTGATCATGGTTGTCTTAATATGTAAAACTTGCATAATCACAACGAATATGATGTTTGTCTGTTGTGCCACAGAGTTAGAAATTTGACCCACTGTTCCCAAGTAAATCCTATCTTTGATAGTCGTTTCTCAAACTAGGTCGACCTTCTACCCACATTTCTGAGCCCTTGTAGGTCTATCAGAGTGATACACAGTAGAAACTCAATCAATCAATCAATCAATAAATCAATCAATTAATCAATCAAAAAGCTCACCATGTCAGTTCCCAGGTCGATACAGAGGATGGTGACGGTTCCCAGAGGCAGAGGAATGTTGGCGATGATGAAGAGGAGGAAGGGTGAGATCTCAGGGATGTTACTGGTCAGGGTGTAGGCGATGGACTTCTTCAAGTTATCAAAGATCAGACGGCCTGTAATTTAAGACAAGAAGAAGAAATGAATGTTGTGAAGAAAGTGATGAGATGAGACAATCTGGCAGTTATAATGTAAAAAATAAAACTGTAAACAAATGCTGAGCAGACACAAACTACAAGGTTACAATTACAATTAGTTTGTCACTTTGAAAAATGTATAGGCCTTTTTTAACTGAACATCATCGCCTATATGGATTGCCATTCATTTTAGGATTTTTTACATGAGTCAATACACCAGAAAGCAAACAATATCATCTTTGTTTCTCATTATTTAAATGCAATATATGAAGATGAACGTGTGTCATCCATCGAAAATTGAACTTTTCTGAGCCTTGACTCTTCCATCGAACGCAACACAAACGCAACATGGGCAGTGAAGCAGCTTTCATCGATTTTTAAAGGAAGCCTTCCCTTGATCCCTCGGGCGTAAAAAAACGTACCCTCTTCCACTCCGGTGACGATGGAGGCAAAGTTGTCGTCCAGCAGGATCATGTCAGCGGCCTGTTTAGAGACGTCAGATCCGGCGATCCCCATGGCAACGCCGATGTCGGCCTTCTTCAGAGCCGGAGAGTCGTTCACACCGTCACCTGTCACAGCCACGATGGCTCCCTGCAGAGAGAGGGAAGAGAGTTTAGATGGACTGATGTCGCCATTGGAGAAGTGCTGGTCTTCAGTCCTGGTCTTTTTTTTTTGCTCGCTGCACTGCTGCTCCACCCTCAAGAGAAATTGTTTGAAAATTGTGCAGTAATAATGTATGATACCTGCAAGGTGGGGAGGTTGCCACTGTGATTTCCCAATTTAAAAAAAAAAATGTCAGCAATATTTGGATGTACACTACCAGTCAAAAGTTTTGACATACCTGATTGATGTTTTTCATGATCTTAAAGCCATTTTGATCTAAAGGTTTATGCTTAAATGCTTGAAATTAGTTTTTTAGACAAACATAAATAGTGAAGTTGATCCTATGTATGAATTTCTTTCCGAAGCCTTTGCTTTTCCATCAAGGCAAAGGGCGGTTGCTTTAAAGAATCTAAAATATAAGATAGTTTTGATTTGTTTAACACTTTCTTGGTCACTGCATAATTCCATTTGTGTTATTTCAGAGTTTTGACGTCTTTACTATTATTCTAAAATGTGAAAAATAACAGATTAACATTTGATTTGTAGGGGAAAAAAAACAAGTACGAGAGACAAAGTGCCTCTGGATCCCGGACCGGAAAAGGTCAAAAGCCCTGAATCCTCATCCACGACTGTGAAAACGGCTGCAGTTGCCCTTCAGTGCTGACCTGTCTCTGGCAGCCCTCCACGATGATGAGTTTCTGCTGAGGTGAGGTTCTGGCAAAGACGATCTCGGTGTGGTGCTGCAGGATGTCGTCCAGGTGCTCTGCGGTCATTTCTTTCAGCTCCCCGCCGTGGACGACGCAGGCCTTGGCATCCCTGGAGAGGAAAACACAGCGGCGTTAGGACGGCACTTCTGATCTGAGAGCCCGCTTCTGAGGCTGGGATGTGATCGGGGGGCAGCGCGGGCACACAAAGGGGAAATAATGAAAGGAAAAGGCGAGCAGGGAAAACAGGAAATTCCATAAGAAAACAGACAGCGCCGGCCTTGGCGTCCCTTGAGAGGAAAACGGTGGAGTCATCAGCGAAAAGCTAGATTTAGAGTAGAGGGCTCTACATCTTTGGGTCTGGCTGAAACCCTGTATCTCAAAAGAGCCAACATTTCTCGACACCTTCAATAGTTTATCTTGGTCCCAGGGAAATTTTATATTTTGCCCACATGGGTGACATCCTCTGTCAATTATATTAAGAAAAAAGGCAAAATGAGAGGTAGGAGTTTTCTGCAGGACACTGGCTTTTTCTAGAATAAAAAAAAAACAATTCTTCCTCTGTTTTCTTTTAACTGACATTATTTCAGATGTAAATGACTGAAGACTAAACTGGCTGAAGAGGCAAACGCAGAGCCATATGTAGATTTATGTGTCTGCTCTGACTCGATGGTAAAAGCCTTTTTGGCTGAGCAGATTGCTGATCTTGTTTGCCAATGCTAATTTAATTTGGCACCATTAGTACTAATTAATTGGCTACCAATCTTCCAGATAGCACCCATATGAACTTTTGCTTGTGCAGTCACTCAAACTAAACTTTTTCAGAGATAATTGGACCTCAGGACATTTGGTGACCAGAAATGGGACAGTCACTAAATTATTACATTGAGCGCTTATTATTGACTGAATGGAATAAAATATTACATAGAATGGTGGAGACGCCACTGAAGAAGTACATTCAGTGTGAAATATTACTTTCTATTTTGTCATCAATTTCTGATATTTCAAACAGCAGTAGAACGGGAAGCGCTCATCATAGCTACTGCTGTTGCTTGAAAACCAGTTTTAAGCACAGCACTTTTCTGCTTAAAACAAATTCATTTTTAGCATTTGGTCCCATGAGTGCTAAAAACATGCTAATGGCTCAGTTGTGTCAGGGTTATGCAAATCTATCTTTCTACTGTAGATGAGGAAAAAAAAACAGCGTTGTGAAGAAAGGATCCTTGCGGATACGCAGCCTTGTTCTGCTCAGCCACCAGGGGACGCTAGGAGTGTATAGGACCAATTTGATTCTAAGTTACTGTAACTTCTCCAAGCAGTTTTATTTTATTTTATTACATGTATCAAGATGACCCTTGATTGAAGATGAAGATGAAGTTGATTTGCATTTGAGCAGGTCTTACATGGCACAGTGACAGAAATGTTGAGTTGAAGACAGTGAGTGTACAAACCTGGGGTTGACCTCTGACACTGGAACATTCAGACGAGCAGCAATGTCCTCAACGGTCTCGTTGCCTTCAGAGATGATGCCCACACCCTTAGCGATGGCCTTGGCTGTGATTGGATGATCACCTGTTACCATGATAACCTTAAGGGGACAAGATAAGACAAGACTCTCAACCTGAAGGTTTTGCAGAAACTTATGCCCAAAAGTCTACTTTATCAGGAATTGAGAAAAGCTGGCTGATTTAACTGTTTACACGCATGGATTTTGACAATGTTATATTTTTACAATATATTTTCAAATGATTTGTTTTGGCTGACAGGGAATCAGTGCAGCTCTGTTCACATTCCTTTGAAGTTTGATTGACAGATACTGCGCTGGTTGCAGGTTTTAGGAACTGAAGAACATTATCTTGAGCTGAAAATCATTGTCCTGGACTGTGAGTCAGAAAGTTTATAAGTTTGTGATGTGGTTTTGCCGAGATAGATACAAACTTTGGGATGGAGCAGAAGCGTGAAAAGACAGCGGAGACATACCTTGATTCCAGCGCTCCTGCATTTGCCCACAGCGTCGGGCACGGCGGCACGAGGAGGGTCGATCATGGACATGAGGCCAACGAAGCACAGGTTCTCAGTGGGGAAGTTCACCTCTTCGGTGTCAAAGGCAAAACCCTCCGCAAACTGGTCATCGGGGAGATTGAAATGGCAGAAACCTGGATAGGAGGATAAAAAAATACACGTCAATCTTCATTTAAAGGAAGAACATCTTTACATTCCAGACATTAGGTTTTAGCCATGTATTTGAGCTGGACCTTACCCAGCACTCTCTCTCCAAGCCCTCCCAACTCAACATAGGCGTTCTGGAAAGCGTCTTTCATCTCGTCGTCCAGAGGCTGCTCTTTGCCCTGGATCAAGATGGTGGAGCAGCGGTCCAGAATCCTCTCTGGGGCGCCTTTCATCACCAGCAGGTGCTTGGTTTCTCCGGGAGTCGTGTTCTTATGGATGGAGAGCTGTGGGACAGGAGGTTGGAGTCAAAATAGAATTTGTCAGTCAAAGACACTGTTGGGAGTTAAGACGAACAATCAGACAAACAAAAGCAGATGGCCATTATGAATATTGGACTTCATTTGTGGATGAAGAAATGGGGCCCGCTTCGAATATTGTCTTACATTGTTGGTACCTATTATGAGGCTAAACTATGTTCGAATTAAACAATATCCCATTTTGTGGTCTATCCGTCAGCTAATAGTCCTAAATGAGCTAGATTGGTTACCTGGTACTTGTTGGTGGAGTTGAAGGGGATCTCAGCAATCTTGTTGTATTTTTCTCTCATGTCTTTGACAGATCCGCAGCACAATTCAATACACTTCAGCAGGGCAGACTCTGAGGCGTCACCAGCCACATCTCTCTGTTGAATCATACAAAATATAAAGATATGGATCAGTGGGTTTGGCCCAGTTCATACATCACAGCATTAGTGTCCAGCTAAAGCCTTCTACTTTCATTTTTCTACTATTTATTGTACATGACAAACAACAGTGTGTGCAAAGTTAAGAAAAATTATTCATACAGTTGAAACCAAACCATTGACAATTCATTAATTTCAGATAGAGATTTTTTTTCCTCAATTTCTCAATCTCTAAAGATTTTCTGCAGAACACTGACAATATGAGTTATTTCTTTGAAGGATTGGCTTTAAGAGTTGTGTTACTGAGACTGGCCAGGATGATACATCATAATAGTTTTTGAGTTATAGTTTGGGGGCTCACAAACTGAAACTCTCTGTGTAGGAGGAACAGATTGGGTGGATAAATGGGCCAACACAGGGACATGCACAGTACAACAATACAGTATTTGGATCAGTTTGAAATTTAAGAGCTACATTCAAAAATAAGATGTCCATCATTTGAAAAAAATTGACACCATCTCCTACAAAATGACTGTTAACCTGAAAGTACACGCACAATACAGGGTACGATTAAAGTTATGAGTCATCTTAAGTCCTTTGCTTACAAAATGGCTATATTTATGATGAGTGTGACCGAGAGTGACCTGTTTTTGAAATACAGACTGATAATTTTTTTTCTGAAACAACTATGTAGCATTTTGCAATGTTTTACTTATTCAATTGTTTTACTTACTGCTTACACTGTGCAGTCTGAAAAACATGGATACTTGCCTATATTCATTTAGAAAAAAGTATTTTTTTTCTGTCTGGCCACTTTTTGCTTTGGGTATATATTACTTTCAATTATATAAAGTGTTTTGTGTTTTTTTGTTTGTACAATTTGGCTGGGTTTGTAGTTTGGTACAGTCCCAACTGCTCCATGCCAAGACATCATGCCAAGCCAGGATCAATCACTTCCCACATAGTAACTGCATCTCATCATTCAACTAAATAATAAATCAGCTAGTTCTAGTATGCAATTCAACAAAAAATTCCAGGGAAGAAAAATAGTTCCAAGAGGTAAATAAGGGTAAATTATACCCTTGGCTTGGTGTCATAACATATTGTGTGCTCCTTTACAATCAGGGTTAACAGATGGAGTTACACCAAAAGCCAAAGCTTCTATACATGTCAAGGTTATTGATATCTTCTTCCAGTGTTGAATAATTCAGAACCTTTTGTTGTGGTCTCAATGGGTTAACGAGAGCAAAACGATACTGTTTGCTAATTAGAAGTTGTAATAGAGGATGTGTGCAGGATAGACTGGCACCTTCAGGATGGGAATGTTGCTCTGCTCTGCCAGGAAGACGGCGCGGTTGCACAGTCCGGCGACCCGGGCCAAGCTGGCCCAGGTGGCGGAGCTCCTGTCGAAGGACGTCCCGCTCTGGTTCTCGGTGGTGTCGGCCTCGTGGATCTGGTTGTCGAACCACATGTGGGCCACGGTCATCCTGTTCTGGGTCAGGGTGCCGGTCTTGTCGGAGCAGATGGTGGAGGTGGAGCCCAGAGTCTCCACAGCTTCCAGGTTCTTCACCAGGCAGTTCTTCTTGGCCATGCGCTTGGCGGTCAGGGTCAGACACACCTGGAGACGGAAGTCAGTGCTTAGCTATCATATCTTCAGTGTTTGCGTCAAATACTCTGTGTATCTATTGTCTAATGAAAATGTCTCCTCTCCTCCACCCATGTTTTGGCTTTTTGTCCATGTTTATTTATGTTTGAACAAAGATTGTGACTTTCACTTTGAATATACTGTATATCTCTATCAGCACAAGTCAGGCATTATAAAGTGATAAGTACAGCAGCCAAACATAAATTGACGCAGAAACTCCAAGGTTTCCAGTGATATCCAACATGTCATGTTAACTAATGGGAAAATGTGGATAATGGAGGACATGATAATTTGTAAAGGTGACGTAATGATACTATCATAAATCCAATGAACAGTTTTTCATGTTTTTCATAGGTTGTACACTTTGAATGTTCTTGTAAAAAATAAAAATTGGTTGTCTTTAGAAAAAATGTCGCTACTAAAACCGGCCAGTCAGAACATTTTCAGATTGTTATGTTGAAAGCTGACTATACTAGAGTCAATCAATCATCTTATGTTTAGGGCAGGGAGAGGGCGGACCCTCTGGCACTGCCAGCCAATCAGAGCAGTGTTTTTTTGGGGCGGCTAGAAACACCCCCAAAACGACCTGTAGCTCTTTTGGGGAGGACACTAGAGAATAAATTACTAAAAATATTTATGAACTATTTTTGCATGAAACAAATTCATAGGTGTGCTTCTTAGACTCAAGGTAATGACATAAAAATGTACGAATAGTGAAAATTAAGTTAATTTATCTGAGCATTGAAGCTATTAAAGAAGAAACACGAGGAGAATATGTAATTCAGCTGAAACAGTCGAGACACAAAGTACACTGTAACTCACAGTGACGGTGGCCAGGAGACCCTCTGGCACGTTGGCGACGATGATTCCGATGAGGAAGATGACGGCCTCCAGCCAGCCGTACCCGAGGATGAGGGAGAGGACGAAGAAGGACACGCCCAGGAAGACGGCCACACCGGTGATGATGTGGATGAAGTGCTCGATCTCCTTGGCGATGGGAGTCTTTCCGCCCTCCAGACTGGAAGCCAGGGTGGCGATACGACCCATGACGGTACGGTCTCCGGTGTTGATGACGATTCCTCTTGCAGTACCTGGACAGCGAGGGAGATTTTTTTGAGTCACAAAATAGTTGATTAAAAAAATTGACTTCAAATCTCAAAACATCTGACAAAATAAAAGCATTTAAGATGACAAAATGGTTGATACAAATAACAGATTTACAGAGATAAAAATTACAAAACTGACCAATAAATATACAAAATGCTCAAATATAACAGACTGGAAATCACAGATCCTTCAGATTAGTTCACCTATAAACTGATGAGCTCATTTATTTCCCGATTTAATAACATTTGCGAGAAACACAGCAATAAAACTCTTCATCACCTCATCTCATCTCCTCTTATTTTATCTCATCTCACTCCATGCATAAGTAGATTCATTTATCTAAAATTTACCAACAACCATGTAGGTAACATGGCTAAAATAACACAGCAGAGACATTTATTCCTTTTTTTCAGCCTCCAGTAGGTTGAGCGTGGCTATGGGATCCATTCAAGCTTCCATTCCCACTATTTTTAAAGTTAAATTTCATCTAATCCAGTTTTATCACAAATCAATCTTGACCCCGTAATCCCCTTCCCAGTGCCATTGATTTCTCTATCTTCCACTCCCTGTTTGTTCTCTACCTTCAACACAGTTGGTGGAGAAGAAAGCGATGTTCCTGGTCTCCAGCGGGTTGTCGTTGGAGAAGTCTGGGGTACGAGTCTGGGGCTCCGATTCACCAGTCAGAGAGGAGTTGTCCACCTGGGAGGGGGAGAAGCACAGCGAGAATGAAACGCTGCAGATGAACAGTGAGGAAAGAATGACATGAAGTCTTCAGGGTTTTACAGCCGAGGGAGAAGAAGAAAGAACAGTAAAAAAAAAAAACAATGACTGGCACGTTGGACAGTATTGAGAACCGAAGTGTGGGAGATGACACATTTGGGTCAAAAGGAATTTAAACCAAGAAACAAACAAGACAACATATGAACTGAAACATTGTGATTTTGGCTTTGACGGTCAAAAGGTAAACTTCACATAAAGGAAGTAATGTGCATTCTTAACATCATCGGACGTTAAGCAAGTTTGATTTACTGACAGAGTATGTGAGGAAATCATGGTTTCCCCTTTCCAAGGCCAGATTGGGCCACCTCCCCTACAAGAGTTGCCATCTAAAACAAACCATTAAGTTTGGTTTTATTGGATTATTTTAAAGCCAGATGACCCAAAAGCTGTTTCAGAGGCCTTGCTGCCCAGGAGCCACTGGTCTGTACAAATGTCTGTCAGGAGAGATGAAGGAAGACTCGGAGGTACGGACCTTGCAGCCGTGAGCAGAGACGATACGCAGATCGGCAGGGATCCTGTCTCCTCCTTTCACCTCCACCAGGTCTCCCACCACCACCTCCTCGGCATTGATGCTCTTCTTCTCACCGTCGCGGATGACCAGGGCTTGCTATGGGACAGCAATGACAGCAAGATTATATTTTAAAGGTGATTTCTGAACATATTTTTGGCTATAAAGCTGACATTTCAGAATCATTACACTGCCTGAATAGGTTTTGCTTTGGTGGACTGAGATGTATCATGAGTAACTTTTGTTTGCAGCATTGCTCTAAGAGTTAACTCAGCAGAAAGTTGGATAAATATTATTCTTTTGTTTCTCTCGACAGGAGATGTTGCCAAATTTTGGTGATACACCCACGAGTTTTGGGGCTACATAGATGGGCAATGTTCCCAGCAGTAAGAAACAAAACAACCCAGAGTCAAATGTGTAATCAGTGCAACAGTGCTGAGTCAGCTCCCTCAGCACGGTACAAAATGTTCCCCTGTGGATCACTGCCTTCAACATGATAATCTGTGAGCAGCCACTGGAGACTGGAAACCTCCTGTCAAGATCTGGTGAGGGTCGGCTATTTGAATAACAGTGATGAGGAACTTGGCAAACAATTACCCCCATCAGTATGCTTTTTCCCCATCTAGGCCAATTATTTTAGCCACACAATTACCTCAAACTAGCACTGGGATATGTGGAAATCTCACCTGTGGGACCAGGTTCTTGAAGGAGTCCATGATCTTGGAGCTCTTAGCCTCTTGGTAGTAGGAGAAACAGCCGGTGATGATGACGACAGCAGAGAGCACAACACCCAGGTACAACTGCAGGGAGGGGAAAGGAAAGCGTTTTAAATGATCAAAGTTGTTTATTGTCCTTCTTTTTTTAGCAATTTCACCAGCTTTAAGGTAAATGACAGCTCTTTCATTTAACAAAGTTCTCCTTACGTTATCATTGGCCGGTTCGTCTTCTGAGGCAGCCTGGATACCATAAGCCAGGAAGCAGAGGATGGCTCCAATCCACAGCAGCATGGAGAAACCACCAAACAGCTGACAACAAGATGAAATAAATTCAAGATTCAAGACTTTATTGCCACGTCAAGTTGCCCAGAAAGCGTTTGTGTCTCAGTGTGTTCTGGACATCAAATGAAACTATACATGTAGCTCCTACATACAGCAGATACCCACTACAGTTGACTACAACTTATTGTACAGGACTCTAAGTGCCTTAGTAGAGTGAATTTGAGTTTCCCAAATTTGAATATTCAAAAAAATGCTCACAAGCAAAATGTTTTGCATGTAAAATGTCGCACTCCCGACTATGAGTTCCAGTAAAATCCCAAAGAGACGAGGAGTCGCATTTACCTGTCGACAAAACTTGACCCATTCAGGCGTGGTGGGGGGAGGGGTGAGGGCGTTGGGGCCATCGCGGGCCAGGATCTCCTTCGCCCTGGAGGAGGAGAGACCCTGCAGAGAGGAGGAGGGAGGAGGGAGGAGGGAGAAGGAAGTGAAATTAGGACGACAGTCAGAGGAGCAGGAAACAATGGAGAACGAACAAGGAAATGAAGTAAATCAAGATTGGCAATACACTCCTCAGGCACAGTTGCCCCATACAGGTTTCCCCCCAAAAGTTATGCATCACTTCACAAGAGAGAAAAAGAATTAGGACGGAGGTTTGACTGAACATGTGGACTAAAAACACATTCTTCCTTACAGCAACAGCCTGGGGGTTGAAGGAAAAATGGGAGATTAAAGAGAAGAGAGAGTTAAGTGATGTCACCTGAAGGCAGAAACTATCTAAAGATTACTTGTGAAAACAAATGGGTAAGCACTAATGTGTGTGTGTGTGTGTGTCTGTGTGTGCGTGTGTGTGTGTGTGTGTAACCAAAGGAAAACTACACAAGAAAAACCTGTATGTCCAGTTTGCCCCACTACTCTCATTGCCCCCTCTCAAGCTACTCACTTTGTCCCCGTTTACTGGAGGGAAACAGGATGAAAGGTGAGACAGACTGACAGACAGACACACACACACACACACACACACACACACACACACACACAGATAGATGCTCCCTCCGGAGGTGTAGGATTAAATTTCGGCTGACAAAACAGAAGACGGCAAATACACGGGAGCGGAGATCTGAGTAATCTTTAAATTACCGCTTCCGCACTTCCGCAGTTTAGTGTAATTAGACAGTAAAAAAATACAGTGTGTGGTAAATTATGTATGCGGTAATTATGTTGTGAGTTGTGATACAGAAACTACGACACTGACAGGAGAGAAGGAGACTGAGGAATGGCTTGTTTCCATTATCAATGAATCTTTATTCTCCAAACCAGTCAGTGTATTGCCTTACAGTGTGTGTTCCAGTGTTATTACACTGTAATACTGAGGGAAAAGGAGCTGTAACCTAAAGCGTCTCTGAAACGTCTTTGGAGGAGGACCAGGAGTGAAAAGCAGCAGTTTTTTTTCCGTTAGTAGGCAAATAGGAGCGGTGTGAATGAAGTCCTTGTTTTGGAGGTAAACCCAGACTGATCAGATTTCAACAGATAATCATCATCAGTCAAGCATTTGGTCAGTGTGGGGTCGTATTGTATTGTGTAATGGAATTCTCTGTGTGTGTGTGTGTGTGTGTGTGTGGGTATGTCCTCTATTTGTACAGTGTGACCGGCCTTGACCCTTAAAATCGTCAGCGTCCGTTTACCCACGTGAGAATGTATGCGTGTGTGTGTATGTGTGTGTGTGTGTGTGTGTGTGTGTGTGGGTGGGTGTAAATATACAGTTTACAGGCTGCTAAATCTTCTGCATCTGTACTACTTAAGCTATGCTTTGCACTATGATTTTGAAATGGTGGATAAATAAATGAAGAAATTTGTGTGTGTGTGACCTCAGTTTGTACTCCTAGATCTTAGCCTCTGGGTTTATCATCTTCCCTGTTATTGTCACTGACAACCAGTAGAACAACTTTACTATCAAGCCTCAGTCCGAGGACATGCTTCCTTACACACGCACACACACAAATGGGTAGAAAACATATACAGTCACACACGCAGATGCAGATACACACTCCAACACACACACTTGCGTACATATAGACTCACTCACCCTGGTTAGGTCGGTTCCATATTTCCTGTGAAGTTCATCCAAGGTTAATTTGTGATCATCCTATGGAGAGAGAGAGAGAGAGAGAGAGAGAGAGAGGGTTAGAGATTGGAGACATTGCATAAAACAAGACAAAATCCCTGTCATTTTAAAACTGCAGATATTATCTGCTTTGGCTACGAGGATTAAAATGTGTCCTGTCATTTCCCCCAAAGGAATACGGGGAATAGAAGGATGACGCGGCAAAATCAGAAATCTGATGAGGATTATGGATGCGTGTCCATACAGTGTGATTTAAGATTAAGTCAAAGCAGACATTCGAGTAATACTAGATTGAAAACTCTCAGCCAAACATGAGAGCTAAGCCATGAGCTCATATAGACCCATCTACACAGTCACTTTGCCACAAGCGAATGGAATCAATGCAACCCAATTGATTTTTACTCCAAAATATATTGCTTATATTTCATGAAGAGTTTTCCCAGGAGTTAAGCTGACTGTCCTGATTCTTTAAGACTCACGGATGAGCTTTTAAAGTCATCATCAACATGAATTTGTCTCTAAAGCATCCACCTCATCGCTCATTTGATCTTCTACCTTGTTTTTTTTCGGATGAGAGAGTGTGTACTTCCCAAACAAAGCCTCATCGAATAGCAATCTCATGTAAAAAAAAAAAAAAAAATGCAAAAATAAAAGTGGATCTGCAAATGATCAAACCGGAGAGGCTGACGCATTCGTGTGCCCACACTGTGTTTTCGCCCACAGTGGAAGAATGAGTAGGGAAATTGTATGCATGCAACATAATTTGGTGCAATATCATCTGCCATTATTTTATGCCATTGATCAAGGAGGTGGTGTAATCTTTAGTAGATGCTTGATACATCCACAGTAAAGCCTCCCACCCACTGGTTTAGGCTTCCTTGGTAGCCTTTTTTGCAACATTTTGACCTCAAATATGTGACAAATGCCTGCTGTGGTTGAACTGATGCTGAACAAACCACTAAAGGAACATTTATCCTGTGTGCAAGCATTTGTTTTCAATTTTCAGTATTGCATGACATACATTACAATGATTATTTTTTTATGTGCAGTAATTACTTTTCCATTAAATAAAATTGTGTTAGATCTTGGACAGTATGCCACTCTGTGCCCCCTCATGCTTGTATGAACTATGTATTAGCGAATTATTGGAGACATTTTATATTATGACTTTCCTTTGGACTATTATGAGAATAGAATTGTTATCTGTTAAATAAATGACTTTTTCCCCTTGTAAATTGCGATATTATTGTACTAGTATACATTTTAGCTTTCACCTCAACCACTGTTGGTGCATGTGAGAAATGATGAGAGACATGAATGAATGAATGAATGAATGATATCTTAGTTTGATATCCCTACTATTATACTAACAGTACTAACAGCAAGCACTAGTACGCATTTTCTTTCTTTTGACCTCTTAAAGATTCATGTTTCTTTGTGCTAGCATGAAATTTTACTTCCATCTTTCACTGCTTGAAATATATGTAAAGAGTGTATGAAAGACATTATGTGCCGTAATACTAATTTGGCCACTTTGAACTACATTTGAATTCTCTGAGTTTAGTTCGACCGCCGAAGGATAAAGTGTGTCTCTTGAGCCTGATGTGTTCTCTCTATCCAACGGTTGGTGGAGAAACTGGGTGTGACTGCGAGGTTCCGCTTGCCTTACCACAACTTTGCATTATAATGATGCAGGCGAAATGTGCCACGCCAAATGTGCCATGCATAATGTGCTATCACATGCCCCCAACTCCTGGTTCTTTTTTTTAACTGTTAGTCAGCAGTTTCTTCTGCAGTGTGGAGAGGAAATGTCGGCCCTGGCTGTGACACCCAGGCTCGCTGACACACACTCTAATCATGCGGCCAGGGACACACTCCTGAAACACAGCTTACGAAATTCTTCTTGAGGGGAATGCTCACGCCCTTGTTCCCTGACTCCTTCAAAGTGAATATGTTTCTATATTATAGCGGTTTCCTTTGGACTTTGTTACATTTTAACAAGCCGCCAGCTGCTTGCTGTTGCCATGGGAGTCGTTTCCTTTGTCTTTGGCTGGACTTTGATGTCTCTTTCAATTGTGCGATGGTGCAATAATCATTAACATGTCAACGAGATGGGCCACATAGAAACTATTACTCTTACTACTGCCTTAGTACTGACCAACATGTTGTCATTTTTATACATTATCAAATTCTGAACCTTTTAGATCATCAATACACGTGCAATATGTTTGTATTTCCAAAAGTCAACTTTTTTGAGGAACTGAGAAAAACTCACAATACACTTTCAGCAGTTTGGCTCGATCTTTGATTCATTATAATGTTTTCCACACATGGGAGACATTGCCCGCTGTTAATTACGCTGATGATACGGTTGCTATGCTATACGAATGTCCTTCAGCGGCGGCAGGACTTTGAGATATAGTTAAGTAGTATGGGGGACAATAATCATTAATATGTCACCTAGGCATGATTTTATTACCTAATGGGCCAGGCTGAACACGAGACCGCAGCCTCGCTCTGTGACTTTGTGGATGACATTGGCCAGGCAATGTCGCCAGTTTCCTGAAAACCATCGTTAAAGTTTAAAAAAACTACAACCAAGCCACTCCGTTCATGCATGTGCATTGAAACTGTGTAATAAGTCTTACTTCTCTCTTCTACTTTCTTACTTGTTTCTGAAAAGTTAACCTTGTGGAATATACAAGGTGTCTGCAGGAGGCTGACAGCCGTACTTGATGACCTTGTGAAAGACAGCGACCGGTGTATATCTAATGTAACTTTATACTGCGTTATTCCATATAAAATACACTTATTTGTGCATTTAATCATGGAGTTGTTACTGAAGTTTTATTTGGACTTTGAGATGAGCATGAGGCCTGAATCTTACTCAGTGACCTTGTGAAGGACACTAACCGGTACGTATCTTAAGTTACTTAAAGCTGCAGCTATGGCATTTTGAATTTTAACAATAAAAGCAAGCCATTTTCAGGGTAGTTACTGTTTTCTTACAAGTTTTGTCAAAGAAAGATAACTTTTGGCCCTGGAGAATTGAAGTCTCAACGTGTCAAAGTATTCCATTTAATATAGATTTATTTCTGTATAAGACGCCATTAAAGTACATTTAAAGATAGAGTTGATGGTGTGGAAGAGTTTTATTAGCCCTTTTCTTGGACTTTGAGATGAACCTAAAGCACCTCAGTGACTTTGTGAAATGACCTTGGCCAGCTATACATCCAGATTCAAGAAAGAAAGATCCCAACGGAAACTGGACTTTCAAATCCAACTTAACTTGCACACATCCGACTTCACAGTTCTGCAAATCCGAAGTGGCTGAGCACAGTGATGTGACTTTAGTTTGTGAGTGATCATCGCCAGAGGGAAAATGAATCAGCCTTGCCCCGCTGATTAAACTACACGTGATCGGAGCGATTTCAAGGAAATTAGAAGCCTGTGAGAGAATAGTGCATATGTTTAGTATGTGTAGGCCCTTGTCTGGAAACCACACTACAAACCCTATTTGTGTCACTAACCTACTTCTACAGCATGGAGTCTTTCTTCAGTGGGACACTTTAGGGGTAAATGAGGTAAAAGGACCTCAAATAAACAACAACTGAGGAGTCTGCAATGACTCCACAGCGTCTCACCCAATATCTCAGAGCTGAAAACCTATTTAGATAAGTAGGAGTTAGGAGTGAAGTATAATAACTGTGAGCTGCTTAATGACATGAGACGGTGCATGCAGTGATATAAGTAGCAGTGTTTAAGAAGTGCTGGTCAGACAGTTATTTCTAAAGTGACTAACGGTGAAGTTGTTTGTCCCTGCTGTGACTCTATCATTGCTGTGACCAAGAGTGTAACGGAATAAGTTTGTCATTAAGTGTGAGGCAATGTGTATGCACAATTCCAGTTCAGGAAGTAATATTTGAGTCGATAAGTCACATCTTGTCAGACTGAACTTGCCCAATTCAAACAGTAAAGACATTTTTTGTTTGTGTACTCACCAGGTCCACTTCTTTTTTCAGTTCATCCATATCCTTCTTATCCTTCTTCCCCTTCTTGCCCTTCTTGCCTCCATCGTCCGAGGTCGCCGCCAGCTTATAATCATCTTTCCCTTTCTGGTTTGGAGAGAGTGAGACAAAATAAGCTGGTTGTCCTCTGCAGAAGAAGACTGCAAACTTGGTAATGTGGGGAGATGACACTGAAACTTCCCCATTTGTTCGAGTGAAGACAGAAAACAGACTGTAAACTCGGATTTATAGATAGGCTGCACAACTACTGAAATCATTGTTGTCACTGCTCTAAATTATTCTTGTGCTACTCATCAAAATCTCCTCTTTGACAGTCTGAAGAATCCTGAAACACCAAACACTGTAGAAAAAAAGCTATACTCGCACAGCAGATTTCGAAATAAAGGTACAAAGTACTACAGGCAATCCCCAACTGTCATGCTTAACCAATAACTTGTGACGTAAAACGTGGTCTAAACTAAAACTAGTCTAATCTTGATTTAAATACCGATCTAAATACTCTTAGGAATCAAGCCAAAACACTGGAGAAAGTGCCAATACTTACTCCCAGCCCCATGGTTGCAGTTCAAGTCTGGGGAGAACAGTCAATCCAATTGTCTTTTTAAATTGCAACTTTTCTACTCCGCCTCTCCCACTCTCTCTCTCTGCCTCTGTCCCTCTCTCTCTCTCTCTCTCTCTCTCTCTATCTTTCTCTGCCTCTCTCTCTCTCACTGTGTCTTCCTCACTCCCCGGAGCAGAGCAGATGGGTTGCTTCACATTAGCATACCTTTATACCCCAAACAGGCTCACCTGCCCTGCGAGGAGGAGCTTAGGGGCTGAAATGGGACAGGTGAGTGGTGGAGGGAGAAGGGGGGGAGGGGAGGGAGGGGATCGAGGGAGGGAGAGAGAGAGGGGAGGTGCTGAGCCGAAGGTTTCTGAGCCTTCGTCTCGCTCACTTCCCTGTTCCGCTCTCCTCGTCGCTTCCCCTCCTCCCTCCCTCTCACTTTTGCTCACTTTCCCCCTCTTCCTCTTTCTTCCTATCCTCTCCCCTCCCTCCCTTCCTCTCCTTCACTTAGCTCTTCAACCTTCACCCGCAGCAGGTAGGTCGTATGGACAACCGAACCCTCCCCCCCGAGTGTGTGCGTCTGTGTGTGTGTGTGTGTGTGTGCGTGCGTGTGTGTGTAGTTTACAGTCCAAACAGAGAGGAACGGGAAAAGACAAGATAGTGGAATAGTGAATGGAGTGCGAGAGAGAGAGAGAGAGAGAGAGAGAGAGAGAGAAAGAGACAGATAGACACAGACAGAGAGAGATAAAGACAGAGTTAGAAAGGTGAAAGTCCAGTTCTGCAGGTGACTGATTGCCTTGAGCTCAACGCGACATTTCCATAACAACGATCGAAAAAGAAAAGGCGAAAAGCCGATAAAAACTGGGACTGACTTTTTCCCATGAGGGCTTGGGATAAAGAGATTGGACAAAACTGTTGCTCATAGCAAAGATAACGTGTGGAATGCATGGGAAGAGAATCCACTGAGCTTGCAGCTCTCTCTATCTCTCTATCTCCCTCCCTCTCTCTCTCTCAGGTCAGCCCACCCTGTACACTCTGTAAAAACCACCTTGTAATTGATTCTGAAGTATTTCCACCTCAGGAAAAGTCAAAAGAGCAGGAATGGAATGTCTTTAGTTCTAATCATGCTTCATTATAAGTGCAGAGAGAGAGAGAGAGAGAGAGAGAGAGAGAGAGAGAGAGAGAGAGAGAGAGAGGGAGAGGGAGAAAGAGAGAGAGAAATGAAAGCAAAAAGTAGAACATAAAGGACTGTATGCCAGGAAAAGTGCAGTACAATTTCATTCACAGCTCAAGGACAGCAGCTGTGGCCATGGGAACCAGAGCATACACAAAGTTTCACATTAAATCATAGTGTGTTTATCGTGGATTCATATTGCTGGAGACAGAAGCAGACTATCGTTCTACAGCAGAGAGCAGTGTGACCTCCGAAGGGTCCCGGGCCTGTACTGCCTGCTGGTCCCTGCATGGCAACTGGAGTAATTCATTTTAATGAGCATGGCTCCCAGACCGAGAGACAGAACTTTCCCATTTGAGTCCCCATGTGGACTAGAAGGGTTTAAGACCCCTAAGCATGCATGTTCCATGCACAGAAGATCTGGGTTTCACTTCAACCAGGAAATAGACCCGAAATACTTCTCTGATTGGTTCAACTGATACTTTAAGACAAATTGAAAGGAAACAGGATAGCCCCCAAAATCTGAAACCTAAGTTGACTTGTGCTTGAAACAGAACTAAAGCAAAATAATAAAGATCAACAGATATTTTAATGAATGGTTGAGCAATGTGGGTCGAATGCCCTTGAACAGATAAAGTGGGAAAACCCATTCAATTTGAAATTTGTGACTGGCCATTAGGCTGCTACACAAAAAGTGAATTCCATATACAGAGAATATTTGATAACGTTATAGTGTGTGAACATTGGTGCAGGAGACGCAGAAAGCCGTGAGTCTCATTGTGCACATGAGACAATGCTCAATTCAGTCACAATGTTATCACTGATCTATGGCAGCCATCTTAGCTGCGCCGAAGGACAACACATGACCGTGATGCAACCAGGAAGTGCAACCTTCCTGTTCATTCACACTCTGGGGAGGAAGGGTTGTCCTTGTTGGCTGGATGGGCAGTTAGCTGAAGCGTGTTTGTAGTAAACTGTCTGTCTGTTTATGGTCACTAGTCTGTGCAGAGACAGAGAGAGAGAGAGAGAGAGAGGGGGAGGGGGATACAAAAATGAGGAGAGAGGGGGTAGAGAGAGAAAAGGGAGGGTGGAGAAAGATTATAAAAGAGGAAGGGGAAGAGAGGGAAATTAATTTGGAGAAAAAGAATAAAGTGAAAACAATAGAGAAAGATGAGGAGACGAGGGAAAAACAAACCAGACAGCAAGAGAGCTAGAAAGAGGAAGCAAGACAGGAGTAAATCTCTACTGGGATTGTTCTAATTGTTATATAATGAATGCAAGTCATTTTGTCGCTGCTTTGGCAGTATGTAGAGGGTGTGTCATGCCAAGAAAGCACACTGTGAATTGAATTGAATAGAAATTCAAATTGAATCCATTACAGTTCATCTGAATTCAATTCGGGGGGGGGGGGGGGGGGTTGTGAGAGGGAGAAAGGGAGTTGAGAAAACCCTTAGGTGTGTCTGTGTGTGTGTGTGTATGTGTGTGTGTGTGTGTGTAGAAGAGAAACCTTTCCATGTTTATCCTATACACACAACCTGTTTCTTAACCTCACATCTGCAAAAGGCCACACCTTCTTTTCAAACACACACACACACACACACACACACATTTCGAGGTTGTGTTTACATGCTCATTTGTGAATGAAGCATTTGCGAGGCTGGAGTCTCTGGGAAATCGACCTCCCACGCTGCGCTGACGCCAGCCCTGCAGCGGTAAAAGCCAAACCGAGCCGGGTTTGAGCCTAAATGTCTCTCGGTGGCTTTTGCCGCTGCTGTTGGGGGTTACAGCTCCATGATTAATGCAGCGTAGTTTCTTGTTTAACCCAAAACAGCACTCTGCTACGTATAAACAATGTGGGAGATAACCACGTAAAACATGGCCTTTGGAATGTCACTGTACTAGTGGTACTGCGGTAGTGGTAATGTTAGAGGGAGCAGTGTCAGTACTGCTGTTAGTATTGGTATCTGTAGCCTATTGGTATCGGTTTTGGTATTAGTGGTAGTAGGGGGAGGAGGAGGAGGAGGATTAGCATTAGCATTAGTATGGGTAGTGGTAGTAGAAGGAGGAGTATTAGCATTAGCATTCATGTTAGCTTTATTATTAGTATTTGTGTTATTATTACTATAGTATTAGTAGTAGTAACATGATGAGTATTTGTGTAAGTATTAGTTTAAGTATTAGCATTAGTGTTACAATTATTAGTAGTACTAGTAGTAGTAGTAGTAGAGATATCAGTATTCCTGCTAACTCCTCAGTTTGTATATTTATTCCAGTAATATAATATATTTAGATTAAATTTCTGTTGTTCCTTCCATGAACGTAAAATGCGAAAACTTTGTGCAGCAGAGGATTTTTCCAAGGAAAGACTGAGTGTTTTGAACTGGGGAGTCGAAAAATCAATTGGTGATAGAGAGTGAAATGAAAAATTGGACTGGAATTGGACCGAGGAAATAACATAAAAACAACACACAACAAAGCAATCCAAAAGCCTTGCATACATTACGGTGGGGGGGACACTGTCAATTTTTGACTGTACTGCAGCTCGCCCTCGTAGGACTGTAACCTCTAACCGAGCGTGACTCTCTACCCATTGAACTGTCCGCAACTACGATATAAAGTTGCACTTTGCTCCAGGAGGAGTGTGACGTTTTCAAATGTTTAATAATCAATCCAAAACCTCTTCTGTTTTTATAGCTGTTACTATTTAATAGATGTCCAGTACTGATTGACAGAGAGCAGGGGAGAGAGAGAGAGAGAGAGAGAGAGAGAGAGAGAAGGTGGGGGCCAGCCAGACAAAATTACGGGTACATAGCACTGAGACAGTCAGCCGTCTATCCAGCCAGACAGATAAATGTCCATTCCAACATGACTCGCTGAGATGTAACTTCTCTGATATGACAGGCTGTCTTAACCATTTATTACTGAGAACGGTGTGTCCCTGCTTATTGAAAATCCTTCTTATTGCTGACCCAAATCATAAGGCAATGCAGTATACAGTGCAGTATTAAAACATCCAGTTGCCCAATGTAATAAGAGAATGATGCAGCAACATCAAGGTTGTTGTCCAAATATGCATCTTTATCTTGTAGTTAAGATGAGTTTATCTTAAATGAGTTCAAAATGTTATAAATCCATTTTGGGCAAACAAATATTACCAGAAGTTCATAATTCAATAGGATTTAGTCTGTAAAAACTTTGTATTTTGTAAAAAAAAAAAACATTGCTTAAGTTACTATCCTTTAAGATAGTGCTATATATATTATGTTTTTCATAATTTTGCAAGAGCAAGTGTCACTTTTTTCAAATGTTGGATATCTAATTTTTGGATAAACCTCCTCAGAAGCACTCTATACCTGTGGTTTATTGAAGGACAGATACGACCACAGTGAGGTTGCATTGTGTCACGGCATTTAAGACGCCAAGCTAGTTTTCATCACCACTTCAGTGGCGCTGAGAACTTCAAAAACTAGAATCCACGTGAGGAGAAAATTTGCATTGTAAAGTCATTCCTTCTCCTCCTCCAGAGGAGTTTGGATAGACAAAGATCTATTGTGCTTTGGTTTTGATCACAAGATGGAAAAAGAATATTTTGGTCTTTGCCAGCAGCCAACGCAACATTTTGACTGCTAAGCCAGTGTATTTCTCTAACTGAACAACTCATTCTTATTTATATTTTTATCTTATCACAGCTACACTAGACAGCAGCACACAGTGGAGAGAAACAGGACAGGAGGGAAGAGGAAGGGGATGACAGGATAAAAGTCTTGTCTTAGCTTCAAACTAGTAACATTGACCCTACATGTGGATTTAACTTTTTAAGATGATTATTTTTTGGTTATAAACTGTACATAAAACATACAGTGGCGAGTGACATGAGAGACAGAGGGAGGGGAGGCAACATGGCTGAGTCAGATTCCAACCCAGCCCATCATAAGCATGGTATGTACCTACATAACAGCACAACCTTGTTTATCTGAACGTCAGACAAGTTGACCGAGAGAGTCTAATGCCTCCAAAAAACAGGCGAGCTTCAAGTATATTCTTCGGAAGTAGAATTGTCTGAATTTCTTTGATGTTTACAACTGAAACCAAATGAAACCATAAATGAAAGGTCATCTGCCTTTTACACTCAAATGAGCTTTTACGGTGGCATCTTCTCTGAACTGGAAAATGTGCCTTTACCCCCAGAAAATCATACATATCTGCTCTGGATTACTGTGTTCATGCACATGACTTGTATATTTCTCCACATATCTCTGTACAAGAGCTGGCACATACAGTATTTCTGGAGCCATCTCTGTGCACATATTACTCCCACCTGCAAATATGATCTGATAATGTGAATAGCTAAATAGCCATTCCTGTACATGTGCAGAGCCAACAATGCACATTTGCCCACCCTGCATAAATGCTTTCTATCTGCAAAGTGCAAGCATCTGTTAACATGCAAATCTGTCTGCAGTCAACATAGCAGGAATTTTTCCAAGCCCATAGGAGTTGTCTGTGTTATCTTGATGATGTATCTTCATCTTCAATACATTCTATTTGTTTTACTCTTATCTATATTTTACACTCTGGTGCAATGACCCAATTTCCCCCCAGGATCATAAAAGCTTTTTTTTTTTTTTAAATTCCATCTTTTCTCTATGGGTCTGTACATCAGTGTGACAGATTAAGAGGCTGAAACTGTCTGTATTGTTTCTGGCTCTGGGAGACAGTAGTTAATGTTCTCTAATACAAACCCTTCTCTCTTTTTCCAATGTTGACCAATGCAGACAGAATTACTCCAATTGCTCCACACAGCAAAGACACACTCCATTGTTCAAATGGAGAGGTATTCCCCTTTAAGCTCCAGTTATTTATTTGGCTATCCTTGCATTTATTTGGCAGTGTGTCTCCTATCTGTATTTAGCAGCTGTGCTCCCCCACTGCGAGGAAAATGTAACGGCAAAGACAATTCATCCTCTGGGCTTACTGCTCACCCAAAATAAACAAATGAAAGTATGGAAACAAACAAAGTATGGAATACCATTGATGTTATATATCAACCCAAGGCCATTTCTTACAAAATAGCAATAGCTTTGAGGAAGACTGCTTTCTTATTTAGTAACTAATGACGTTCAGGTGCGCTGTGTCCTCTTGTTAAAGCCATAACAAAAGACAGCCCGGTTAATTACGGTTAACCATCAGTCAGAAATAGATGCAAATGAAGGAACATGACAACCAGGTCACATAGGGCAGCAGGGAGGAAGAGAGAGAAAGAGAGAAAGGGAGGGAAGGCGCTGCTATTTTTAGGTTCAAACATTTGCCAGAAGTCCCCGCTCCTACCAGGCCAACCTGTATTAAAGAGATAGCAGGTTATTAAAGGAAAGCCAGAACCCAGTCACTGATAGCTAATATGTCTCCAAATGAATATACAGCATTTCTGAATTAGACTTTTCTAATCTAGCTGCAGTACAATCAGTAAATATATTTTGGTGTAAGTATTCAAATCAGAGCCATCATAAACCACAACAGATACTAGAGCTGATAGATGAACTTGTAACCAGACTAGCAGTGAAGCCTCCGGATCAGATTCCCGCTACGAGCAAATGCACTCGGAGAGTAAATTGGATTTGGATTCTTGTCAGTTTCAACCCGGGTGATGATGATAGGGATAGAGTAATCTCAGAGAGATCCATGCATCGTACAATCAGACCACACACACACGTGTACACACGCAAACACAAACACACTGCACATCCCTGTAATCTGGCTACGGATTACTGCTGCAATTAGAGGAATGAGAAAGAGATGGAGAGAGACAGAAAGAGAGAGGGAGAAATGTAGATCTACTTCTGATTATTGTTAATAGTATGACTAGTATTAGTATTGTAGTAGTATTAGTACAGCATGGAGGTGGGAAGCTAACATTTCCATCCAGTCAAAGCTGTAGATGGAGCATCCAAAACTCAACCTGTAATCTAATTAAACGGGAAAACACCCTAAAACTTTAAGCCCATGTATTGTTCCTATGATCTTGGCCCATGTATTGTTCCTATGAACTGGTTTCCCCAACCTGGAAACCAGAGAGTCAACACTCATTAAGAGACAAATCCTAGACCAGGACCTTTCCTGATATGTGTCTGCAGGTCCTGAAAAAGTCTGAAAATGTCTTTAATTCAATCAGCTAAATTCAATGACTCTAAATTAGTTGTTTTTTATGTTGATTTCTGTGGTGAAATTTGTGTATTTGTGTACATACAAATTTGCATGTATATTTCATTCTAATTGCCATTAAAAAAGTTTTGGCTGGTGGCCGATGGCTCATGTCAATTTGCTAACTCTGTATATCTGATTCTTAGCCTATCTGTGTAGGAAGCCATTTTGTGGCTGGACTACTAATCACACACACACACACACAAGCACACACATATGGACACACACACACCTCTGTTCTTACTTTAAAGCTATCCTCAAAGAAATGGAAGAGCAGAGAGAGGGAGGGAGTGAAAAAGAGAGAAGCAGGGAACCTCCTCCCAGTCTGTCACACCATCTGAAAGGAGGAGAGAACATAGAACATTTCAGATAAACATTTTAACCTCGAGCTCACTGATCAATATGTCTTAAGTACCAAAAACTAGGTGTCACGTTTTCCAAATGGCGTATATGTCATGTTTGTAATTTTTATTCTCCAGCGATACTCAGCAGAGGAGGACAGCGACACAGAAAACAAGTGAAAGAGTGAATGAGAGAATAAAGAAAGAAAGAGAGTCTCTGTGGGCACTGCCAGCCTGGCTGATCCAAAACCCTGGCAACAGCAACAAAGAGCTACTGTCTCTGCTCTCTCTCTCGCTCGCTCTCTCTCTCTCTCACACACACACACACACACACATACATTTGCACAGGCACACAAGCGCACAAACTGTATATACACACATGTACAGACACAAGTGAGTTTTCTGATGGATGCACACACACACACACAAACACACACACACACACACACACACACACAGACACACACCTAAGCGGAAAGGAATTATGTTACACTGATTTACTTCTCGCCAGGCCAACCTGGACCTCTAAAGATGGACAAATCGTGCAGAAGGAAAGGATTAAAAGAGGTGGAAAAGACAGAAATGGAGATTTAGCATGAGAGAGCTCATCTAATGCCCAGTTTACATTCAAATGCAAGCCATTTAGCATACAGTCTTACCCAGAGCGACTTACAGTGAGCGCAACAGTAGAATAAGCTTCACTCCCTACAGAACCAATATTACGCTGTGTCCCTAGAACATTTACATGTACCAGAGAAGCTCTATTTTGTTTTTACAAGACAGGAGCAAGATCAGATGTAAGTCGAAGATGAAGGTATAGGGGAGAGAGACGTGAAGTTACTCTTGGAGAGGTGACTTTTCATTTCAAACCGTAAGATTGGGAGCAAGGAGAGTCAAGGCTGGGTGGACTGGACCATGACCTGGAGGTACCAGGGTTTTGAATTCAATGCAACCAAACACAGGGAGCCAATAGCAGGGGGGAATGGAGGGGTGACATGGGAGAATTTAGGGGATTTTTTGATAAACCAAGGAGGGTTGCCGCATCCTCAGTGAGTTGTAGGGGTTGAAGAAGGTAATTTGCAGCAGGGAGCGAGTTTCAGTAGGTCAGAGAGAAGATGCTGGGTCGGGATCACTGGTGAAAAAAGAAAGGAGAGAAATCTGATAAAAAAAAAAACAAAGAGCGTCGAAAGAAAGAACAGTGCCACCAAGTTATGTGTGTCAGAACGGGGTGAGGTTGAATTTGTAGTACTAACTTGCAGTTTGTATTATTTTTACGTCGTAATCTTAACACTGTGGCTATTATGAAAAGTGTACCTGAGTGCCTGATTCCTCTCAATACTCTAACAGTGCCTGAAAATTCACTTGCTCAGACCGTTTTACAGTTGAAATGCGGGCAGGGCTTCAGGACAGGTGGCCATGGTTGTAGTTCCCCGTCATCCCAACAACAGAGGGAGCGTAGCAAGTCGTTCACGCTCCGCACACTCAGCGCTGCGAGTTAAATATATTTCAACTTTTAGCAAAAGACCGACGTGCTTCCAACGGGTTTTTTCCATAGTCGCTTAGCAACGGCAGGAGCCACGACCAGCACTTCCCACATGCATCTGTTCAGCCCTGCTGGCTAAAAGAGCTGCCCCGTGGACACCGGGGCTCCGCTCTGAAGAGCCGCCGCAACCTACTTTCCAAATGTTGTTAAGCAGAACCAAATCAGCATGAAAGCTGCGCCTCTTCAACTACTTGGGTGTCAGACCGCTCCTGGAGATCTCTTCAATTCTGTCTAAAATGTTCTAAATCTGTTGAGTTCAATTCAACTAAAATCAATTCAACTTAGTTCAATATTCATCCTCGCAGGATAGTTTTCATGGCCGGTATCAAAATGAATCCAGGCTGTACTTCATCTGTTTGTGTGGGAGTCAGACTGGGGTCAAAAGGTCAGAACTCGGGTATCTCCTGTGAGTCGATGTGTTGAAATCACCACTGAATGTCACAAATTCTTCAGGGTCATGAACTCAGCCTCCAAGATAAGTGGGAGGTGTTGCTTAATTGTCCGGGCGTGTCAATCCTCCCTCTACTCTGATACACAACTATCACAAAATCAATATCAGCTGATGGGTTTTACCTAGAGCGAGTTACAGCTACTGCAAACTATAACTCTTGTCCTAAAGGTGGATTATGTTAGAGACAAACTACAAGTCAGTTAGAGCTTGGATGAAGCCGAAAGTGGTTGCAAATCCCCAGTTTAGCGCTGTGTACAAAGTGTTGTGTACACACACTCCCTCTGACTCTAACAAAGCCATAGCCGTCACAACAGAGTGCGGAGCTAGACAAAACCCAATGTCAACACAACATGACTTGTGTGTTTCAATGGGTGAAAGAAAATATAGTGAAAGTGGGCATGTTGAGACAGAGTATTATCTAAACTGTGACAGCTGTAATAAATTTATCAAAAATGTGGTGCGTAAGCAGTTTAGTAATTGGAATTACTCAGCGTTCTTGGCATTCTGGTAGATTTTAACTATTGAATTTGTGGGACCTAATGGAAAAAAGCAGACAGTAGACTATACATATCACTACCTATATCTATATATTCAATTCAAAATTATCTTTATTGGCATGAAATACCGGTTACATGTTGCCAAAGCAAGCACATACAATGCAGAAAACAAAATACAGAATGATAAATGGCTATGTTACACATTGTTTATACTAATAGGAAAACGTCCATGCGAATAATAATAACAAACTATCTCAATCATCGCTTCTCAGCTTGTAACCTGCTGAGACAAACTTTGCTTTACATAAACAAAAAAGCATTCAGGTTGCAGCTTATTGGTGAGAGCATAAAAAAATAAACAATAACAAACGCCTTCATAAAAGTCATAAAAACAAGAGCTCATTAATGGCTACATGACATATTCATAAGTACTTCTTCAATCCCTGACAGCTTTCATTGTTCATATAGTGCTTGTGTTATTTGAGTCATAGCTGTGTCAATGAATGTAGTGTGGGATATTTTCAGAATAAAAGCCCTCCTGGTAATTGCCATGTAAACTGAAGAAAATGCCTGGAGTTTATACGCATGAAAACATGTGAAGGCACTTTTCACTCCCCTGAAACATAAGGGCAGATAGGACCTCTGCACGCTATGTGGGTCAAAGGTCATTCAGTCAGGGGTTACATTTCAGATGAGTGGAAAATGACAATTACAGTGGATGGCAGGAGAAAAGAGAGGGAGAGAGAGAGCGAGATAGATAGAGGACAGAGGCAGACAGAGAGGCCAGACAGTCGACAAAATGTCTGAGAAGTTATTTTTCAATTGAATTAAACTGAACTGAGTTACAGCGTATTAAACTGAATTATGTTGAATAAAATAAACAGGTTTGAACTGGAGTCTGAGTAATAATGTGCAGGAGCAACAGGATGAGTGGAGGAGAGAGAGGGGGGGGGGGGAGAGTCATGGAAAACTTTTATCTAGTCTGGGGGAGGGAAGAAAAATACCAAAGGACAGAGAGAAAGAGAGATAGAGTAGGATCATGGATATAGTGGAGGGTAAACCCACCTAAACTCACTTCAAATCTTTCTATAAGTTATTTAAAGATGGGGTCTTTTGAGGGTCTTTTGTAATACTTTTATGAAAACACAACTGTTTTTTTGTTAATATTGGTGGATTGTTTTTTTTTCCTTATGATGATCAGCAACCATTTATTCACCGCTACATCACTGGAGTAGGATAAAGGGGGGAGAGAGAGAGAGAGAGAGAGAGAGAGAGAGAGAGAGAGGGAGGGGCAACAAGTGGAGAGAAACTAGGAGGGGAAGGAGCAGGGACAAGTGGAGGACGGAGAGGGAGGAGCTGGACAGATAGAGGAGGAGGAGGAGGAGGAGGAGGAGGAGGAGTCGCAGTCGCCTCACATGACGGTAGTGGCATGGCCGGTCGTCCTTGGGAAGGACACCGGCGTCTCAGAACAAACGAGTCCATTGTCTCCAATCTGTCTGCACCTCTCTCTCTCTCTCTCTCTCTCTCTCTCTCTCTCTCAGTGTAAACTTCATGAAGTCGTGTGTGTGTCTCACTGTTGAAAAAAGTTTGAAGCCGAGGAGACAGAAGGATCTTTACGCTGGTCTGTCATGTTGCGCAGCAGAGAGAGATGAGTGGCTTCGTTATTGTGCAATGGCACTTCACTTCCTGACACCCCTCCAACTCTCACACACACACACACACACACACACACACACACACACACACACACACACACAACCCTGTCGTATACTTTGGAGTTTTCCACTTTCCGCTCTACTGCTGTTATGGCCCAATAGGCAGGTGCATTTACACACACACACACACACACACATAACCACACACACACCTGTGCCTCCCCGCATTCCCTCTTCCTCTTCATTATCATAATCCTGTTGTCACACACTCACACACACACACACACACACAGAATTCCTTTGCTGACTCCTCCCCTCTGTGAAGACTTTCCCTCGGGGCCTTCACAACCTTCCCTCATGGAAAACTACCAGTACGCGCACACACACACACACACACACAGACACACACAGAGCGACCTCTGTGTTAATACTGGACAGTAAAACAAAGGGAGAGAGAGAGAGAGAGAGAGAGAAGAGAAACGTGATGAGAGACAGAGGGAGAGAGACACAGACTAAGAGATAGAGAGAGAGAGAAACGTCTTCATATTCTTTAATGAAACATCTTGCAATCAGAGTAGAAAGTAACTGAAGTCCTCAAAGGTACAATTGACATTTAAATACAGACCAGACAGACAGACCCTCTTCCCCCGCTGTACAGAGTGCTAAGAGGGCGTGAGAGAGAGAGAGAGAGAGAGAGTGAGAGAGAGAGAGAGAGAGAGAGAGAGAGAGAGAGAGAGAGCGCAATCATCCATAGCAACACCACCTCCCCATGGACTAATCTTCCATAGACCGAACTAAAGAGTGACAGTGAAAGTGACAGAGAGAGGGAGATTGAGAGAGAATGCAAAGACACATGAACCCTCTTCTAATACTTCTCTTCCTTATAACACGCCATATTGTATGTTATCAAGTATCTGAGTTAAATGCATAAATCAATTAGGAAATCACTAAAAACAGGTTGAGTAAAAACACACCATGTCCCTTCTGTCACAACAGGCTCAAATAGAAATGAATGGTCACTGTAAAATAGCCAATCACAGCAAACTGTGGGCATTGTGCTTGTTGATGTAAAGTGAGCAAATGCCATATTCATGTTTGTATGTGATTCTATGAACTTGACTGTATGATCTATGTAATATAATGCATATGTAGCACTGTTGCACATTGCCTTGTTTACCCATTGTGATTACATTCTCTGTTGCATTCAAGTTTGTCATGAGTTGTTTTTCATCGGACATTAATTCCACCGGCCTGTGTGGCAATACAAGGAAGTTGAACTTAATCTCAAAACAAAACACCACTAACAACAAGTCTCTGAACTGCTCAAAAAGAAGAGGCAAATGTTCTTTTCCCACTGATGTGCCATTTATTTCTGCCGCATAAATGCTGAGAAAGCGCAAATCAGAAGCTGAATTCAGATTGTGAAGGTCAACAGCAAACCAGATTCATGCTGCATGATAGCTGGTGTCAAAATCTGACCGTGTCAAAGTCGCGATGGTAAAATATTTTACATTTATGGCATTTATCTGATGCTCTTATCCAGAATGACTTACAAGTGAGCAGGTAAGGCTTCAGTGCTGTGCCACCTCACTTCTGCAGGACACAAGGCTGTGGGAGAACAAAACTAAAGCCTGTTATGACATGCGGTTTGTGGGTGCAGCTGCACTGTGATCATCTTGTGATTTCCCAATATGTTGCCCTATCTCTTCAATTTACAAAATACAATAACAACTAGCATGAACTGCCAAATTTACCCCCGCAGCAAGCGAGACATGCTGCAAAAATATCCACTTGAATAAGTCATCTAATCTAGTATCTAGTACTAACCCTAACCCTTAACCCCTGACTTCACTTGTGTTCAATACAAATCAGCTTTTTTTTTTCAATTCCTGTTAACAAGTGAGACTACATTCAAAACAAGTGGAAAAATACGATTTTGAGACTGAATATGAGCTAAATTACTTATCAGGATGGACATTGTTTTGCAGGGCAGCCTTTCTGTAACCTTTCCAATGTGAAAACCCCAACAGAGATAGAGGCACACACACCTCTAATGCTATTTTTAGACCGAATACTATTTATTTCAATGCCTTGATGGATGGTTCCTGGCTATATTGTTTCAAGCGATAATGTAAGATCCAGATGTGATCGCATGTGACGTTTTGAGCTGCACTTGAAAGATTATCATGTGGATTAGGCGGAATGATCACTCGCATTGTACAAAATACATACTGTCGCTCTCTCCCTCTCTCTCTCTCTCTCGCTATCTCTTTCAGTCTATAAATGATGTAATAACGTACAATATACAAAAACGCATCTCTCTCTGTCTCTGCAATTGTGTAATGAACAGACACATCTCTCTCTCTCTCTTTTGTCACCTTTTTCTATGTAACATGTCTTTCCATCTACATAGTTGCACACTGAGTAACATTCACAATCCCATGACACAAAGTAAAAACTGACATAATTTTCATATATAAATAAAGTGTTTAGCACCAAAGATTAAAGGAAAAATAAGGATCCTGTATATTACCACTTTAAGCCAAACCATAAAACACTGCATACTTTTTAAAAAGGCATGGTTGTCTGAAAAAGAGCTGGCAGGTTGACTTTTGGTGTTGCAACGTTTACATCTGATAGCAGTGGAATTATGAGTGAAAGTATAGAGGCTTATTCCATTGACTGTGCAGGAAAGGTGGAATTTCTTTGTTGATAGCTCTGTTAATAACTATGCTACACACACATGTAGAGACACACACACACATGCTCTCTCTCTCTCCTCTCTCTCTCTCTCTCTCTCTCTCACACACACACACACACACACACACACACACAATGTGCCCAGCAATCCAGATTAGTGACAACAGTAGCCTACTATCTGCTGTTCTCTAGAACATTGGGTCCTGTTGGGATAATGTCAGGGACACACACACACACATACACACACACACACACAACACACACAGATGATACAGTCACTCCCACCTCTAGTACTGGTTTGACATGAAAACAATGCTGATGGGCAAGGTAGTGTGTGACGTTAATGGTAGATCACCAGAGATGGTCAAGGAAAGTAACGAGGACATAACAGGTTACATACACACACACACACACACATGTCCTCATTTCTCTTCTTATGATCAGCAATCAAACTGGCCCACACAAATATAGTACAGTATTATGAGGAAAGGGCAGATAAACACACAAACACACAAACACACACACACACACACACACACACACACTGCATTCCTGGAGCTTGATCTCTCACGCAGGGACATTCTGACATAGGCCAGTGTTGCCTAGCAACAAGGCCTCACATACGATGTACAAGGCTAGAGGTGTCCTGTCCAAACCGCTGGCGTGGTGGTGTGTGTGTCTGTGCGTGTGCCTGTGCATGTGTGTGTGTGTGCAAGAGAGAGAGAGAGAGAAAGTGGGGGGTGAAACAGAGACAGCAAAAGAGAGCTGTTGCAGTGTACAGCTGCATCTGTGAGCTCCAAATAACCCACAGGTTCCCAAGACAGATTTAAACTGTGTGTGTGTGTGTGTGTGTGTGTGTGTGCATGTAAAAAAATCTCCAAAGCATCCAAAAACAAAAGGCACCAAGCAAACCAGAGTGCGGCGTTATTCCGGTGGTGATTTGATGGAATGACGCAGAAAAAAAAAACAATGGCTGAAGTTTCTGGTTTCTGTAGTGAAAAGAAAGCTGATTGACGTCAGTGTGATTGTAGCATTATCTCTGGGCTGGACTGGTCCCTGAGTCATAGATAGACTGCGGTGTCAAAGACAATGTGGGGGACAAACAGTTTCTGCTGGACACTGATGATATGTGGCTTCATTTTGCTGATTGAGCGGTATTCCCATTTGACGTACTGTAGCACCTTCAAAGTGCCGATACAGAATGTTTTTAATCTAAATGTATCTCCAAATTTTAGATGAATTTTGCAGCTTCAAAATGCATGTAAAACTCATGACTAGCTGTCACATACTGTGAATCCTTTTTATTTTTTTTATTTAACCTTTATTTAACCAGGAAGTCCCATTGAGATTAAAAACCTCTTTTTCAAGGGAGACCTGGCCAAGATCAACAACAGCACAGATAAGACTACAATAAAAACAAATATAAGAACAGAACAGACTACAGTAAAAGCATAGGATGCAAAATACAGCATAAACTAACAAAGCATTTAAGAAGCTGCACAGGTGAGAAAATGGATAAAAACAGTGACATTCCAATGAATTGGCCTCCAATTCGTTCATTTTGGATTTAAAAGCATTTAGTGAATCCATTTAGCGAATCCTTGAACTGAAAGTCAGTCAGTCAGGTTTCAGAGAGCAACATAGTGCGCTTAGAGCTGCCATGAACATAGTTAATGATATGATTGAAGCTCAGGATAACACTCAAAGGTATTTGATACCATTGCAATACCTTGAATAGACCATAATATTTGCCATAACACCATAATCTATATACTGTAGGTCAGGCTGGTTTGGAAATGATCTTCCTGATAGCTCCCAGTGTGTGTACTTACATCTCAATGGGACCAACCTGGATGAATAAAGACTACTTTTTTTTTATCTATTTGAAAGTGGAAGAAATTATTTAAATCAAATCAATCAAAATGTAAACAAAGCCAGTGGGAGCGGGACAGATAAGTCAGTGTTGTAGAAAGGCGTTTCTTATTCCCTGCAATACTTGGCAATACTTGGCAAACAAGCACAAGTAGGAGAGGAGAGGATTTACACTGTGGGAGCCCTCAGGGGTCGATCTTAACAAGGAAGCAGATGGATTCTGTTACTGGTCACACACACACACTCACATACACACACACACACACATTGGGAGCCTCTAGGGGCCAATATGACGCTGGGTGCACAGTAAAATATTTCCACATTCCCTCTGAGCTGCTGCTGCTACAGAAAAATCTGAATCTAGTTTGAGACTCCTGTTACAGTCCTGCTGCATCATTTCACTGGTCATACACACACACACACACACACACACACACACACACACACACACACACACACACACATACACACACACGCTTGGGTTTGAATCAGGGACAAAACAGAGACAGAAAGAGGATGAAACACATAAATGCAGGCACACACAGATACACACACACACACACTGATACACACACACACACACACACAGTGATACACACACACACACACACAGTGATACACACACACACACACACATACACTGTATGAGCATGGATTTCTATCTGGGCCCGAGGGAGCGATCTTAGCCTCTTAATGACGACAGGGCCAGAGAGATGGATTTACTGTGGTGGTGGTGGGGGAGGGGGGGGGGGCGGCCCGGGTGGACGTTTTCACTGGTCACACACACACACACACACACACACACACACATAGCCGGCACATTGAGCGATCCTTCAAAAAATCAATAACATCTTTGATCCTCTCTTTCTCTCCTCCTCTTACTTCACACTCCTCTATTCGTGTTACTATCTATCTTTACACACACACACACACACACATATGAACTTGAACACATACTTGCATGTTGAGAGAGAGAGAGAGAGAGCGAGAGAGAGAGAGAGAGAGGTGTGTTGGTGATATCGATATAACAGACTTATAAGAAACACACACACACACACACACACACACACACACACACAAAAACCTCACCTTAGCCCCCACTGCTCGGTTACTATGACAACCATCCCCACCCTGTCCACCAGGATAACCATTCCAGTGTCAGACCCCTGACACACACACACACACACACAGAAAGAAAGGCAAACAGACAGGTTGGTAATCAGACTGACAGTAAAGCGTGTGCGTGTATGAGAAAGTTTGAGTGTGAAAGTGTGTGAAAGTGTGTGTGAGAGTGAAAGAAAGAGAGTGATTGTGACATGGAGTCTGAGTGTCTCGCTATGCGTGTGTGTGTGTGTTGAGTGTGTGTGTGTGTGTGTGTGTGCTCTAGTGGGTAAGCAGTAAGCGTTTGTTGTGTGTGCATCTGTGAGCAATTGTTTAGTGTGTTTGTTGTGTGTTCGCATGTCTCTGTATGAGTGTGTGTGTGTGTGTGTGTGTGTGTGTGCGTGTGTGTGTGTGTGTGTGTGTGTGTGTGTGTTTGGATTAGGGACATCCATATGATGGTGAGATTAGCGAAGCTGAGCAACGCAAGAACAACATGTCCTCAGCATCTGCCCTCCAACTCTTGCTATTCATAATTTTTCTCTTCCATGATCTATCTATCTATCTATCTATCTATCTATCTATCTATCTATCTATCTATCTATCTATTTATCTATCTATCTATCTATCTATCACACTCATGGTCTATTTGTAACCTGCAAGTTAAAATAATACAGTATTTATTTTGATTTACATTCATTTAATTTATATTTTACATGCATATGTTTTCATATTTCAAAAAGCATATTCCTCTCTTCACCTCACTGGAATTTGAGAAAAAAAAAAAAAAAAAGCCAAAAATTAAAGATAAAGTGAGATAAAGATAAACTGATTCAAAAAAGCCACATATCTGGAAAACACACATTTAACCTGATCATGGCATGGAATGTAATGTGCTTTAATATTTTGAAGGTAGATATTTTATTTGGTCACTTGGGTCACTTGGTTACACTTGCAGCTAACTAAGGGATGCTAACACTGTTAACACATGTCTAATGAAGAGTAATATCTATACTACTGTGTCTGTCAGTGTATCAATTTAATATTTTGAGAGAAAGTCTATGACATTTTACTGTATTGATTGTTCCCCCCTGCTGTCTCTCCATCTGTCTGCCTCTCTGTCAATCTAGGTCTCTCTCTGTCACTCTCTCACACACACTTGTGAATGGAGTCATGCGATGACACACACACACACACACACACACAGCAGCGCAGCATGTCATATGGTGTAGGCAGCTGACATTTCACAGCAAGCAGTCTGCCAATCTGAACTGTTGGATGCACACACACACACACATAAACACACACACACACCCTCTCTCTCTCTCTCTCTCTCTCTCACACACACACACTCAGACACACACACACACACACACACACAAATCTCGTCACAGTGCAGGGGATTTTTCTTTATCACGGTTTACTCGATCTAGCACACGAATTGCTATTGCGTGTGGACCGGATACACATTACATAACACTTCATTCCCGCCTTTGATTTTCTGCGATTTAGTTATGTGTGTGTGCAAATTCATCAAGATACTTCCATGTTTTAATAAAGCTTGTGCATGTGCATCACATGTTATATATAAAATAATCTATCATAATGTAGGCTATAGCCTTCCATGTGTAGAAAATGTTTCATGAACCTGGCGGCCAAACAGATTCAGAATTTATGTTGTGTTTAGCTACATCAAGTATTTTTTATTACCTTATTGAATACTTTAATAACAAAATAAATACAAGACATACTACAGAAAGTGTTTATATTGTGTCCATATTGATATTAAATTTCATTCTGATAGGATGAAAGGATTTTTTCCCCTATTCAACAGTGCTGCCTCATTAATGAATGAATATTTTACACTGTTACATCAATCTGTGATGTTCACTGCATTCCTGGAGTTATTTTGTTGAGTTTTATGTTTATATTTTGTGTTAATTTACTTTTTTGGTAAACCCACTTTCCCTCAACCTGCTTTGTCTACTTCTACTTCAGTTAATGATTGCATACATTTCCCAGAATGCCTTCTGACAGCCCCCAGATAGCATCCAGCCACTGGTTTTCTATGAGCAAGAGAGCAAGTTTTTCCAGTTGAGAAAAAAACTTTTTAGTTTAGGGTCAGAGGTTAGGGAATGAATGTGGTGAATGGAAAGTGTTCCCAAGGCAGGCTGTGTGTCTCTGCTTCTTACAGTGACAACAGTTATATGCAAATTTCAGTTATCTATCACCACTGGAGAAATGTGTGCTGTCAAATTGTCAAAATCACATTTCCTAAACAGCCAACTGTAGTTTTAGAAAGTCTGCTGCTGCTGAGCGAAGCAAACTATTTATTTTTTTTCCAGGTTTACTAACAGGCTGTGGCTGCAAAGTTGCTAATTGGATGTTGAGTGTGTGTGTGTGTGTGTGTGTGTGTGTGCGGCAGGTGAAAAGGTAACCATGGCAATTGGATGGGAGGAGCGTAGAAAGATGTTTTTAGAAACAGACTAATGAGGGAAGAAAAATCTCTTTCCCTTCCTTCCTATTCTCTCTTTCCTGTCTCTCTTTCCTTTTGGGCATCCTGTCTCTCACTTTCCATCTCTATCTCTAAATCCCCCCCCCCCTTGGTCTGTCAAATATCTCTTTCTCTCTTCCCTTCTTGTCTCATTTCTCCCCAAGAAGTATCTAGCTGACACACATACTATATTCACCAATTTGTAGCCTCCCTCTCTCTGTCTCTCTCTCTCTCTCTCTCTCTCTCTCTTCTCTCTCTCTCTCTCTCTCTCTCTCTCTCTCTTTTCTCTCTCTCTCCCTCTCTCTCGCTCACACACACACACACACACACACACACTGGAAACAGCAACATGGTGGGTCTGGCACTTCCTTCCTTCCTCTCTAGGTTTTCCCACCCTCTTTTTTTCTGCTGAGTGGACATTTTCAGTCAGATTGCATCAGTATGGCACATCTCCCATGTGTGTGTATGTGTATGTATATGTATGTGTGTGTGTGTGTGTGGGTATGTTCCCTTGCATGTTGCTGAGATCAATTATGATCACTATGCCATGTGTATGAGCGTGCATGTGTGTGTGTGAGTGTGTGTGTCTGCCCCCATAATAGACGACACTGTTTCCATAAGGCTTCTACCAAATCTCCAGAGACACACTTATTTAGAGACAGCCCCGGAAGACGGTGTGTGTGTGTGTGTGTGTGTGTGTGTGTGTGTGTGTGTGTGTGTGTGTGTGTGTGTGTGTGTGTGTGTGTGTGTGTGTGTGCGTGCGTGCGTGTGTATGTACCAGCGCCCTGGGGAACCCAGTATTTCAGGCTATCATTATCATTCCTCATTGGAGCCTGTAGCAAGTTTCCCGAGAAGTGGGCCAACTTCATCTTTAATGAAACAGAGAGAAAGAGAGAGAGAGAGAGAGCGAGAGAGAGAGAGAGAGAGAGAGAGAGGGGCAGAGTGAAAGAGAGAGGCGGAGAAGAAGAAAGTGAAGTGAAAGAGGGATAACAAACATGAGAGGAAATCAAAGCAGACAATAGGAGGAGAAATTTAATGTGTGTGTGTGTGTGTGTGTGTATGTGTGAGTGTGTGTGTGTAACTTATACTATGAATCTGTTTATGCTTTGTTTACTGAAGGCATCTTTTAGCTAGAAAATACTCATGTGCTGAATGATTTTGACTGAAAAGTACATGAAAGTACTTTGTCCTGTTCTCTTTGCTTCCAGTATCTCAATAACCTAATTAGTCTATGTGCTTTTGAAATCTGACATTACCAATGCACAGGATCCGATGTAAATATCCCTTGTAAATCCTTAGGAATATATATATATTATCCCTAGGAAAGAGACTGCATTCCTTTTGAGTTTTGATACTGACTGGATTGGTGTCACATTTGATATTTAGTGTGACCTCCCCTGTAGCAGCCAATAATGTAATAACTACCGTTAATGTAATAACTGCCAATAACGTAATAATTTTTCCGTTCTGAATGTAATAAAAGTCGATAATGTAATAACTGGCCAATAATGTAATACATTTTCTGAACCAATAACATAATAACTTTTTGCGCATAATGTAATAAGTTATTACATTATTGGCTCGTTATTACATTATTAGCTGGATTTAAAAAAAAAAACATCATGAAAATGTAATAATTGGAGCCGATAATGTAATAATATACTTATATCACTTTATTTAAGTTTTATTTATTGGCTATAAAGTGTCACACTTCCATGACACTTACCCGTACTGTTGCCTCTTTCAAATAGCTGCTCAAAAACCTGACCACACACACACACACACACACACACACACACACTAGGAATTATGACTATTTATTTGTTTGTGGTACATCACCTGCCATGCTGTGGGCCATCCTGTCGTGCCTGTCACTTCTCCAACTCTGGTCAACAAGTTCGTGGCTACTGGCAAACAACTCCAGGCTTACATCCTCCCCGGCTGGCATGACGCTGAAATACTCCATCTCGCAACTACTCAAACTCAACAACTACACCACTCCACCATGCATCTCAGCCATCAAAAAACATGGCCTGCTACGTCGATCCAGTTACATCCACAGAGGCTCCCGACGAAACTTTGTTTACTCGCGGTCTGATCATTCAATTCCACCACGTCATCATCACAACAACCAACACGTGCGCTCTGCTGCCTAGGACCCTTGGCTAAAGCACTCCAGCCCATTCAAATTCCACTTCTCAAATTTGCTCTATTGAACACCCGATCCCTAAATAGCAAGGGCTGTGTTTTAATAATAAAAGTTAAAAACTTAAATTAGCATTTTGACTAGTCATAATGTAAAAAAGATATCTTAAATTAGCATTTTGACTAGTCATAATGTAAAAAAAGATATCTTAAATTAGCATTTTGACAGGTCATAATGTAATGAGAGATATCTTAAATGCTAATGCTGCAGCAGCTGTAGTAGTAGCAGCAGCAGCAGCAGTGTTGTTGCTTGCCACTACTGACTAAAACCACACGGCTTAAAAGTACTGCTGGTAAAACTCTTACTGTCGACTTTGACAAGGCTACAACCCTGGTTTTTTTTTTGTTAATTTTTTGTTTTGTTTTGTTTTGTTTTGTTTTTTTTTGCTAATTTTTGTTTTGTTTTGTTTTGGGTTTTTTGTTAATTTTTGTTTAATTTTTGTTAATTTTGCTAGTTTGGACTGGGTGGCGGGTTTGCGTCTCTTTGTACCAACCGTCAGCTCTTCAATGAACCGGGTCTCTTGGTACCCACCACCGGCTCCTTAACAAACCGTCATCGCTAACCGCCAGACCGCTGCTGGCAGGTTGGCTTCAGCGGGACGCGAGCTGCACCTCAATCGCGACCGCCAGGCCACCTTTTGTAGGTTCCTGGCTGGCAGGCTTGCTTCAGCAGGAGGCGAACAGCGTCTGATCGTACCAACCAGCACCTCTTCAACGAACCGCCATCGCTAACCGCCAGACCGCACCTTTGGAGCGGCTGGCAGCTTGGCTTCAGTGGGACGCGACCGGCGCCTATTCGTACCAACCACCAGCTGTTCAACGAACCGCGTTCACTAGCCGCCACACTACCTGGTTCAAACTATAGAAATTAACTAGAAAAAAATAAAACTAAAGAGAAAGTCTCCAAACACGCTCATCAAGCGTCCAATAGCTACTGGTCTGCATTGAGGAGCGTGTAAAGAGGTTCCCAGAGAGGAGCCTCTTGCCGCAGTCCAAGCATCAGCTGTACCAGCGCCCAGGGGAGGATGCCTTACCGAGGTAAGGTATGAGACTCAAGACCTCGAGCGCGGCCTTTTATCCCCTGGCTGCTGCGACCAAACAGCAGAATTCTGATTGTGATGTCATCAGTGCAGCTATATTTTTTTTTAAATCCAGCTAATAATGTAATAACTTATTACATTATGTGCAAAAAGTTATTATGTTATTGGTTCAGAAAATGTATTACATTATTGGCCAGTTATTACATTATCTGACTTTTATTACATTCAGAAAGGAAAAATTATTACGTTATTGGCAGTTATTACATTAATAGTAGTTGTAGCATTATTGGCTGCTACATCCCCTAATTTACATCAGAGGAACCTGGAAAAGGCTTGGGAAACATACTGTGTGTGTGTGTGTGTGTGTGTGTGTGAGTGTGTGTGTGTGTGTGTGTGGCCTAAGATGCCATTGTCTTCAAAATAGCGCGTGGATCCATTTTAATCTTGGTGTAGTTTCTGCTTGTTGAGGATATCGTCACATGGAAGTCTCAATGTGATTCATATTCATTTGGATTATGTAAAGTTTGTGTTTGCTCATGTGAATTTGTAGTTGTTCCTCATTGTAGATTCTATCATGTCAAAACTCTAAAGAACATGACTGACAGTTACCTTTAGTTTGGTCGTCAGCAGGAACATTTTACAAATTCATGAATATTGCAGTGATATTGACATTTTCTGAATCTGTTTATTGGTCAATGTGGACACACAGCAGTCTACTACTTTGTCATTTTTTGTTAAATCATTCTCTGTGTTCTGCAGAAAACTTCTCTGAATGAAGTGAGAGAAAAGTGGCGTATTTTCCCTTTAACAATTGTCTAATTTTAACACTTACATTTAATATTCTCAATGGTTTGGCTTGGTCCCCGGATCAGGAAACATTTTCTACATGTGGGAAGTAACGCTAGCTGGCAGCTAAAGTGGAAAAATGTCAAAACAAGCCACATAGTTATTGTAGGACACCAATGATGTGAATATTTTTATGAAGGAAAGCAGGAAAAAAACAGCAACAGGAGCAACTTTCTGGTGTTTTTATAGGACATAAATTGAAGGCTTGAGAAGAGTTCATGTGAAGGACACACACACACACAGACATTGAGCTTTGTAGTATAGATCTTTCCTTTATGATTCATTGTCTAGAATATTCTCTCTCTCTCTCTTTCTCTCTCTCTGTCTCACACACACTTACCAATTGGTTGCCATGGTAACAGGAGCTCCAGTATCCGGATCTGCACCTTAAGTAACCCTCATCTCTCAGAAAGAAAAAAAGAAAAAAAGAAAAAAAGAAGAATGTAAAGGAGTAAGGGCAACAGTAATTCTACTGGAATTTGAGCAATAGAAATAAATCAGAGAAGTGAAAACCATCGCTGCATTGGAATTCATGCAGGTCAGCTCACACATTTAACTTGATCATGTAATAGGCATGCTATTTAGAATGCACACACACACACATACACTTACACACACACACACGCACACACACACATACACACACACACACACACACACAGAGCAATCACATTTTCTCTACCGTTCTCTCAATCTCACTCTCTCTCACACACACATACACACACTCTCTTTAGATAACCTGTCACTAATTAGAGACTCGGTTAATTAGGGCCAACTAACCGTATGGGCTACACAATGAGCAGCTGTGCGCGCACGTGTGTGTGTGTGTGTGTGTGCGTGTGTGTGTGTGTGTGTGTGTGCGCGTGTGTGTGTGTGTGTGTTTGCGAGCATATGACTGACATTTGGTGGGATATGGCTGAACACATGCTGCCCATGTTAACTGTGGGAGTTGGCTCAGAGCGTAATTATAATGGGGGTTTTCATATTGTGTTTTGTCAGGGGGCGGTATGTGACTGTCCTCTGCACGCAAGCAAACACAGACACACACACACACACACACACACACACACACACACTCTTCTCTTCAAATCTTTTCACTACTGCTCCTTTCTTCCCCCCCCCCCCCCCCCCCCCCTCACTACCAGGAAGTAACATGGAGCTTCAGTATTATAGAAGTAGTTTCACTTCATGTAATTAGACTGGTAGTTTTTGGGAGACTGGCTCATTGGTCAACTTACTCATTAAGTGATGACAACATGAACACCAAGATCATCCATGTGTCATTCACTCCGGTGCTCCATGCTAATGCTTAATAGCTGATGAGCAGTATCCAAAATAAGATAACTGACCTATTAGTACTAAGATAGGTAGTTTTTGTTATATAGCCTGTAGATTTATAAATAAAAAAAAATTATATAATTTACTCAATATAGCTGGCATCGCCATGTTTATTATCGGAACTGTTTCAGGTGAGCAACCATGTATTGATCTGTTGCCCAGTGATTTTTAGCTGAACACAGTCTCCCATCAACCATCACCTTCACTTTCCATGGAAACAGGGAAGTTAGTCTCTGTAGTTCAAAACAGGGCATCATTTTGAGCAAGTGTTACCTATCTCTTACACAAAACTGCCAAATGGATTCACATATTATTTAAAATTACTTACTATTTAGCTGCTACAAGTTCTCATTTTCTATTTTGAGATAATGCTAGTCGCCTACTATCACGATCACTCAACACAGTGTATGCTAAAGCTATAGTGTTAGCATGGAGCACCAGAGTGAATGATCTAACGGGGACATATGGATGATTTTGGTGTCTATGTTCTCGGGCCAATCTTTACAAACACAACAACATTTTTTACATTTCTTAATTACACTTTTAATAAAGTAATTTGGACTACTTTTTCCAAGTAACTGAAATTAACAAAACAATATTTCTGTTGAGGATAGCTGTGCTTTGTATAGTTCAGCTTCTTCCAGACTGGTAAAACTAGACTTTCAAAGCAGCTTCCCAAACACTGATGATCAGCGTCCTCTAAAAAGCTTTTCATTCACTGTACGTAAAGATATAAATTGTCGTTTTTTATGAATAAATGTGGACTTTCATTCCACACTGAAACATATGAGAAAACTGAGACAAAGGACTAGAACGAAAAGGATGAGAGAGGAAGTGAGGGTGTGAATGGGTCAGTGGAGACAGATGAAGGGTCAGTATATATAGCAGATGGTTGCCAGCGGCGACCAGGCGATGTGACGGCATCTAGTGCACTTACCACATCTGTCACAACACCCCTCTGTGTGTAAGTGTGTGAGTCTGATGGTATGTAATTTGCATTCACATCTGCCACTAAAGCCCTTTGTACAAGTGTGTCCGTGTGTTTGTGTGTGCGTGTGTGTGCGTGTGTGTGTGTGTGTGTGTGTACCCATGTATGTGTGAGTGCACATGTGTGTGGTGGTGTACTTTAACCCTTTCACATCTGCCTCTCTCTCTGTTTCTCTGTCATTTCCGGTGCCTTCACTTTGTGCCAATTCTGTGAATTATGTGAGCTAGAAGTATTATTATTGGAAGTCAGCTGTAATGTTTACAACAATGCTAAATATAGTTCGACATGTGCAGATGGGAAAATTAAGAAAATGTCATTCATTATGTAACTCCATTTTCATTTATTTGTTTGAGGCCGGATGTATAGATTAAGGGTTTGGTTTTAAATTCACACAATGTAAATAATTTAGATGAGTGATGTAGTCAAACTGTATAGAAAGGTTTTTCATATTCATAGAAAGGTTATTCAACGTAGAACTATAATGGTTAAAAGAATTTAAAAAGTTAGTTAAAATATTCAAAAGTTAAAATATGGAAAGTAATTTGACACCAGGTTGTCATATCCTACCAACTTCATAAGAACTGAAAACTAACAGCAGCTTCTTATGCTTATATGCGTTTATATGCTGAACTGACTGAACCGACGGTGAATTGAACTATTAGACAAGAATAAGTTGAATTCGATGAAATAGTAAATACATATTTAGACATTTTAGACATTTAGACATACATTTTATGTACACACAAAAAATCAAGAATATTGTAAGTGGAATTTAACTACATCTATCAAGCTAATATGTTATAGGTACCAACCCTAAATACTGTAGATATAATCTGGTGACAGATTATGACTGGGAAAACAGATAAAAAATAAAAATAGGGCATGTATATAAGGACAGATTATGCAATTCCTATATGAAGAATTCATAGTATATGTAAACTTTCATTTCCTATATTGTAGCAAAAGGTTGGTGCAGAAGGTTAAATACAGTAAAATGTACACGTGTTAAATGATTACAGATTTGAATAATCGCATCATACAAATCACAGGTGTGCAGTCAATCCAAATCATACAATGACTGCTCAAAACACCTAAAGTCGAAGCCTTTAGAAAGAGAGATTTGACAACACACAACACTCCACCTTGTGGTCTTTAGATGTTGATTGATTTATGGAAAAAAAAATCATCTGAAAACCTGAACATTTAGCTAGATGATTCTTCAGCTCTATGGTTCAATTAGGCCTATGCGAGAGAGAAAGAGAGAGAGAGAGAGTGTGAGAGAGAGAGAGAGAAAGAGAGACAGAGAGAAAGAGAGACAGAGAGAGAAAGAGAGAGAGAGAGAGAGAGAGAGAGAGAGAGAGAGAGAAGATACATCTCTGCCCTTCTCTATCAGATGTGTGTGTGTGAGTCTGTGAGTGTGTGTGTGTGTGCATACGTTTGTGTGTGTGTGTGTGTGTGTGTGTGTGTGTGTTTTCTCTTCAGGGAGCCCTCTTCACATTGCTCCACATCTGCTTCTGATCATGAAAACTAATACAATATTTATCCAATACAACAGCTGACTCTCATTATTAAAACAAATACAATATGGAGCTGACTTAAAGGCCAAATCCAGGATTGGAATACACCAGCGATGGGTAATACACACCAGAACACAAAATACAGGTCCAAGTTTACACTCAATACACACATGAACCATTAAGAGCTTCAGAATACCTTTAAAACCCCGCCGTGGCTCTCAGGTCCTGACTGCTGCTGTGAGTTCAGTCATCAAGAGCAACTTTTGATTAAATGTAAACAGCAGAATAAATCCGCATTTGTCAATCGCTACAACTGCAAGTAGTCTAGTAATGACCAAGGACATGGGATGACAATTCAGAGCTTAGAGATTGAAAAGAATAGAGGATTATTATTAAAGCAAACTAAACCGTAGCTCTGCCAAAGCGGTTCAAACCCTAGGAAAGGAACTGACTGAACTCTTGATACAAGGACTGACAGTTTGTGCCGGCTAAACACTGGACTGCAATGTGAGAAGTGCTGGGTCACAGTTTGATCCCTAAAACAGCCATGTAACCTGTCAAAGTGTCCAAGACACTGAACCAGGGTCAGAAATTAATGAGGGTTTGGGCGAAAAACTGGCCAAAAAAGTTCATTAAAAATTAAAAATGAGGATGCAAAAAATGATACTTAGGAGTAGTTTTTTGTGTTACACCCTGTTTCACAGTTACCTGTTGAGATTTTTTCACACATTAATGTGACTACTGTCCCCAGTGGGCCACCGTAGATGAGTCATGGGAGACTATGACCAGGCAATTTCCAGTGTGTTCTTGATGAGAATAATGGAGCAGTTTTCGACCAGAAAACACTGAGTACGCAGCCTGAAGCAGGAGAAAATGTTGCCGCCATGCAGTCAGCAGTAGAGGAAAACCACAAACCACTGCATCAATAAAAAAAACAAAGCAACCCATATTGTAAAAAACTCAGGGGTGGAGGATGGACTGGCTGGGGACAGCAACAGTTCTAGCAGTGGGAAAGAAGTTAAAACAAAACTTGGTGGTGCACATTGAGGATTTCTTTGCCAATATTCAATGCAAATGTATTATTTCATAGTTCAGTAAAATTGCCCTGAAAAAGGGCCAAGAAGCCCCCCCAAAAAATGTAAAGATGTTTACTGTATTTGCTCAGCAGTGGTGAGTCTCCACAACTAGAAAACGATCACTACTGCTAGAAGAAGATGGGAAATGAGGAAACTCTTAGCTCAGCCAAATTTACAATCAGTCATGGTCTTAATTTTAGAAATAGTGCTTTTATCATAATAAAGTGTCTAAATAAGAATCATTTCAGTGCCAAAACCGGCACTAGAACTAAATCTGGGACCAAACCTGAGACAAACTAAAATCACTCCCAACCACCACAGTTATTCTTGGGGAAAAAAATATCTAATAATAAAAAAGATTGGGGCGTTAATACATGCACTCTCTCTTTCACTCTCTGTCACACACACACGTACACAGATGTTGTTTATATAGAAAAGAGCCCTCCTCCTGTCTTTCCCAGAATCCCTTGTTGTTTCTCCCAGCATGCTCGCAGGTTTGCGGGGAGAGGGGGAGGAGCTGAAATGTCAAGAGGTCATCTGACAGAAATGTTTGATCTTTCTCTTCTCTCTCTCTCTCTCCCCTTCACTTCTTTTCTCTCTCTCTCTCTCTCTCTCTCTCTCATCTACCTCTTTGCTCACCTTGCTTTTCACTTTTTCTTACACATTTCTCCCCCTCTCTCTATATATATCACACACACAAGCAGTGGTCAAGGTCAAGATGGAGGGATGGGGTTGTGTGTGTGTGTGTGTGTGTGTGTGTGTGTGTGTGTGTTCGTGTGTATGTGTCCTCGGGGTAGGAAGTGCGTACGTGTGCCTGATCACACTCTATCTATTCTCAAGGGCAGGAGTGCTTAAACTTTTTTCATCATGGGACCAAACCTTGTAAATTTAGTCTCCCAGCCAAAATGTTACGTGCTTTCAGGGTTTTCCAGTATGCAGACTTTCCCAGTTCATAAGCTAACTGTGAAAAACAAACAGATTTCATGTAATTGAAGAGCTCAGTTTCAAAATGAGATATCCATTTTTAAAGAAATTACATCTCCTCTGACTAAATAATTGATAAATGCAGTTATGATACTTTTGAAAGGATTTTTTTCAGACTGGATTTTCTATATTTTAGAGATATTGAAGGATGAACTTCAGGAGATGACTTTTTCTGCATAGCATTTTGGAATAGTTTGTCAATTCTCAGTGTTAATTGTAATCTGTCTGAAGCTGGATTTTGGTTCTTATGGACATTTTCTATACGATGATCAGTTATCATGAACAACACTTGAGACATTAAGTTTATAATGTTGTACTTTCTTGATCTCCGTAAGGAAACTGTGAACTGTTGGATCAGATGAGTTTACTTTGAATTTATTTTGTCTCAGGTCTGATGCAGGACAAAGATAATCTGCTGCTCTGTCTGTGAGCAGTCACCAGGCTTCCCCACTGACCACACCGGCCTAGATACATAGACCTTTAGCGACATCTGGTGGCCAATATTGTCCTAGCCACACACACACACAGACACGTTCAACTCCCTCTTCCGTCATGTGATTGATTGACTCTCTGACTGAGTGACTTCTCAGGCTTTACCGCTAGTTTGCCTCCCTTTCTGAAGCATATCATCATAGTGTTTCATAACCATCTCACCAAAAAAGAAATGAGCAGGAAGTATTTTTGCAATACAGTAAATTTCTCAGCTCATCATAATGGATAACATTGTCAAATATTCCTCTCTTATTCCTCCGACCCACAGTCAACACTCTCACTGGATTTCTCTGAAGCGGTTCCTTCGCATGCTTTGTATAAAAAAGCTGTTTCTGACAAGTAGCTGTTGATATTCATGTTTGGATATTCCACCCTGAGCAATGGCTTGCAGTATGTTTGAGGTGAGACCAGCTGCTGTTCTGGCTACAGCTGTGGAGAAAATAGATCATAGTTTATACATGTTGTCTGTGAAGCGCTATACTCTGTTTGGCTGGTGATAATCTAATTTGTGTCTATATCTATAGCCTTCCTAGTCCACTGTATGAGTGAACGTGGATCAGAGTGTGTCCGTCAGCCTCACCTGTGCGTAAAGGCGCACGGCGGTGTTGTCACAGGCTGTATGGGCGTTCACCATCACCCGCGAACCCAAGCCTTTTAGCGATGGAAAGCCACACATATTTATTTCAGCCCGGGACGATGTTTGAAAATGTGACATCATAGAAAGCAAAGGATTTCATTGGCCAAGCGTATATTTTCGCAGACGGAATGCCGCAGAAGACAAAGTGATTCCAATTGTTTTTGTCTTGCCGCACGAAAGTTCCGCCCGCCCCATTATAACCCTTTTTTTTTTAAAATAAATTTCCGCGCGAATAATCCGCACTTGGTGTGAAAGGGCATGGTAATTTTTAGCTGTGTATTCACAAAATCCTCATAGGCCAGTGTGGGTTATTAATGTACACTTGACTAGTGATAGGATTGTGTAGATACATGGTTTTATGAACAGCATTCCCTGTACTATATCATGTAGTACAGGGAATGGGATCGTGTAGGTTGTGTTTGTGAGACATGGAGATGAAATGACATGACAATTAACCATTACTCTTCTTCTGCTCTTGTCTTCTTCCAGATTATACTGAGCAAGGACTCCGTTTGGAGGGCCCTGAAAGGGGCGTTCTCACAGGAAGGTCACAGCCGCCGACAGGAACGCAAGCTAGTTGGGAGCAGGCTAGCCAGTTTGATTGAAATCCTTAAGGTTACCAGGTTATCCTCGGCTATGCTTCACCGACGACCCAAAAGAGGCCACACTGCGTCTCCATGTTGAGAACGCAGTCTGGATGTTGTCTAATGGCGAGATGACAATACAGGAAATGCTGGACTACGCAAAGCCATCTAACTCCAGCACGGCACTTTGGGATAGCTTGTTCATTTCTGTATCTTCCGGTGTCCCCCAGCCATCCCAGGCCTCCGGTACCCCCAAGGCCTCTTGTACCCCCAAGGCCTCCGGTACCCCCAAGGCCTCCGGTACTCCCAAAGGCCTCCGGTACCCCCAAGGCCTCCCGTACCACCCAGGCCCCCCGTACCCCCCAGGCCCCCCGTACCCCCCAGGCCTCCTGTACCACCCAGGCCCCCAGGACATCCCATACGATACTGAGCAAGGACTCCATTAGAAGGGTCCTCAGAGGGGCAACCACATGTGAGAAGTCCCAATACGGCCGCCAATATCAACCGAGATATGACCCCAGAACAGTTGAGAGTTGCCTAGCCAATTTGGTTAAAGACTTAAAGTCACCAACCCGCGGCTACGCTGCACTGACGACCCAGAGAAGGCCACAGTGCTTCTAAATTTTGAGAATGCACTGTGGATGTTGGAAAATGAATCCATGACCATGCAGGATATGCTGGATTATGCATCCAACACCACATCAGCATTTTGGGAGACACTGTTCACTGAGGTGTCTTCCTGTACCCCCCGGCCCTCCCAGCCCACCCTGAATGCCTGGTTACCAGCCGTTCGCCAGCCCATCCAAACAGCCCTGGCTGAAAATGTGGAGGTTCCCTCTGCTCAGGACGGAGGTGACTTGACTTCTTCTGCGGCTGTGGCAGAGGAGGCTTCTGTTACGGAGGATCTCGGTGTCAAATCCCACTGTGCCCCGGCTCCAGCTGACCTGACTGCTGAATGTCCAGCTTCTGCTTTGCAGACTGACATTGCTGTGGTTAAAGATGACCTGGCCCCAAAGGTGGAGGGCCCCTCTGATGCCACTCCCTTGACCCTTGATATGGCATGGTGAGCGACCAAACAATTTTTGCAAAATAGATTTATTATATATCATTACTGTTATTATTATTATTAATATTTGTAGTAGCATGATTACTATTATTATCAGGACAAAGTCGAATAGGATTCTTATGGGTATTATTTGAAATTTGTAGACTCAGTAGCATTTTGCAAGAACGCAACTCTTGGGTGGGCAGTCAGTAGTCAACAAGCATTTTCCAGTTAAATACCATAGGCAAAAGAGCTCACATAGCCTACATGACTAATATGAATGAAATAAGTTGTGTCAATGTCTGGTAATCTACTGGACTCTAGTGTTTTCAAACAAACATTTTTATACTTGCTCAGAGTTGAAGATGCAAATAACCTTGTTCTTCCAAAATGTTTCCATTTACCTAGGCTGAAACAAAAATAAAAAATGTAGCCTAAATTTCTATATATTGAAAGATAACAATCGACTTACATTTCACTGCAGAATACATTACGATAACATTACAGTCCCCCCATTACAGTCCCCCCCACATGTAATTTCACCTTGGAACAGTAGATGGTGCAAAATGTAATCTCAGATTTTTTCCAGCATCAAGCAAGCCCCTCTATTTTTGAACTTTCAAGGAAACTGTTGTGATCTATATTTGTTGGTTATTGTATCTCATTTTGGAAGGTCAGTGCAAATAATGAGTTAAACAGAAAATTCACATAAATTATATTTTAGCACTTTTAATTGTTAATCTCATTTCTAAGACTTTTGACACTTTTTTGGTTTATCATTTTATTTGTGATATATTTTATTTCATTTTAGTCAGATCATCTGTCAGTCCATCATAATTCATTCAAGTATCAAGATGCACTTAATGCCACTTTCCCATCAAAACCAACGTAACATGTCGTCTCATCTGTTTGATTGCCTTGAATTAAATTATACATATACATTCTGCACACAAAACCCACATGTACACACACAGCATCATAACAACAATACCAACAACAATGTAATACTCAAGCTTCAACTGAGAATCATGACCTCAAAGTAGAGCGAACATCATTAAAACACACACAATGAAAGCTAGTGATGAGTAAAATAAACAGAGGAGTGTTTTGTGGTGTAAGAAAATTGTTAGCATTTGATGCCAAAAAAAAAGCAACAATAATTCTGCTTGACAATAGATTGACCTCTTGCTTGAACAGTAAGGCTGAAATCCCACACCACTTCATTTTACAATACTTCTGTATGTCCCATGTACAAATACACAGAGAAAGAAAGAAGGAAAGAAACAAGCTGAAAGAGTAGTTCATGCATTCTTTGTCACTCGTACGCACACACACACTCACACACACACACACGCACAGTAACTGTTACAGAGGAGTCAGCCGTAATGTACAAGGCCTTAGTTGTTGTTTGAGCTTGTGTCCCAAACCACACAATGGTGACCTTTCTTCCCTCTGCTGGTCTCCTGTGCTGCACAGCCCAATCTTTCTCCACACAGTAAAAGCTGGACTTTTCTGCTGCGAAGCTGAATGAGTCCAAACCAGAACTGTCTCAAATCGTGTTCACAAATCATTCTCAGCATTTGCCTTAAAGTGCTTGAAGTACCAGATGGTGTCAGGTATTTCTGTCAGTCAGAAAAGCATACTCAGCTGGGTTTCAAATACTTCCCTGTGATTGTCTAAACTTTCTGGCCTTCATTGCATTGTCCTAATGTGGTAAACCCTACCCACCTGGTAATCCAAGCAGGATAAAACAGCTGGATAAACCAATGCCTTATGTCTAAAACAGGCTGTAACATTGGAGTCTTAAAAAGCCCTTTTACCACATCTGTTGATCTAGTAGGGGGCTTCACATTTCTTGTGTTACTTTCCAAAACAACATGTATAGTAACAAAAGCTGTGCAGGCAGGAGTAGTGCTAACCCTGAAATCTGATGATTTTTTTAGTACCTTAATGCCATTTTTACTGAGAATGTCTGATTCTGTTTTGAAAAACAGATGGCAGGTACAAACGTTACTCTGTTTCATAGTAAAATCTGCTTCCATTCAACAAACAAAGGTTTCAAAAAGTATAATTTTAGAACTAGCATCAAATTTGAAGCATTGGAATGGGTATGGTATGAGTATCAAAAGATTTCCAACATACAGGTACATACACAGGGTTCACATGGGGCTCAAACCCCTGAGCCTTTGCCCTGACAGTCGCAGCTTATCCTCCTAGAAGGCATTCATTGGTGTGTATTCCTGTAGATTTTCGGTTTATCGTTATGTTCACTAAAACATAAGCAAGAAAAAGCTGTTCTGTTACTTTAAAACAGCCACCATGACCCTCACCACAAATAATATCAGGTAAAAAGATTACCAAACATTTCTTTTGCTCTCAAATTGTCTGTGCCTAGTGCTGATCCTGATGTTGTATCAACATGTATCTGTTAACACATCTTTAATTCATGTTGTTTGAAAACTAACACAACATGTGTACTGTAAACAACTAGACAAACAGATGTATTGGAAAACAACACTTAGTCTTCAGAGTTTAAAAGCTGCCGGCCTGATCTTAAGTGAAATGCTTTGGTTGAATGTACATTCAGTCAAAGCCACTGCTCTCACGTTTAGTGCTGTTAACATTGTTATAGAGACTCTGTTTTAAGTGCTGTCAAGTCCCTTTGAATCCCTAAAGTAAATAGCTGTGACTCTGGTTTGATCCTCTGGCCTGGGACAAAATCTCCTGGTTGCACACAGTTACTGTTCCTGGTCTGGTGTTGCTTGGCCATCTGCTGTCATCAGTCCCTCCGCTGCCAAATGGTACAAGAAAAGAAATGTGTCACACATATAGTATCTGTCAAACAGTTTGTTTTAGTTCACTGCTGTTAAAATGGTCAACGGCACAAATGGATAGCAAATCAAAGGATTATATGGATAGCACCAGTATGATTTTGCTTTTAGCACACTAGAATCATTGGTTTGGACTAGTACAGGTATCCCCAATATCTTCTGGCAGAAAATTCCCCCAACATTTAAATAAGGATTGAGTGTTCCCATCACACCAGTTATCAAATACAGTTCAAAAGCATTTAGCAGTTTTTATTTGAAAATGACCGATACTAAAAAGCAATCCCTTAAGCATGCCTGACGAGCAACGTTTTCAGCACTGTTATTCAGTTTTAGTGTCCGAGGGTAGCTAATACCAAACCCACAGGCTATCTGTTGAAGGTTTTGCATAGGGTGAAAATTTTCTACCTAAGTGAAATATTGTTTTAAATAGATGAGGACTAGACAGTTATAGAGTGAGTAAATAATTATCTGGGCATATTATAGACAAATAGGTGACCTATCCATTGAATCTGTTTTCTTCAGTGTGTTGATTGAATGGTGACATGTCCAGGGTGTTTCCCTTGACTCCCTTGTTTCCCGTCACTAGGAAGCTGGGTAAAGATAATGAATGAATGAATGTTGATAGAATATGTAGTATCTTGCCTTCTGGTTGTCTCTCCTCTGTAGCAGCACTAGTGGCATTAGACTCAGCAGCCTCTGTTCATGGATTAATGATAATGGCAGTTAATGGTAATAAATCATAAGAAATGTTAGTAAAAATATTAAAAAGTAATGATAATATATGAAATATTGAATGATGGCACATGATAATTAAATAACCTGGTGATCTGTAATCAGGTGAGATTATAATAGTAGGCTATGGTTCATGAGGTGGACTCAAACACACAGTGTTGTGAATACAGGAACAGGCCCGCTGAACCAGTTTTAACAGTTATAGTTTCAACATAGAGGCCAGTAAAGATTCATAATCAAAAGCTGGCAGTCAGTTCTTTTGTCTCATATTCATCTTTTGATCTTGAATCATTATTAAATTGTAGAGGAGTCAGCAGTAAAATAGACCAACTTTAGCTCACTGTCAATTCAATTCAATGCAAACTTTATACTATACTTGTATAGTTGTATACTTATGCAGTCAGAGCTGTAACGTGCGCTCTGCATGCAGTATATAGTAAGATGGCAAATCATTGCTGAGAAAAGCAGTACATACCAACGCTATCCTTCTCTCCATTTGCTTTGTATATAGCCTTCTCATTTCCTGCAGGAAAACATGATACAAGCTGATTAAACCGATATCTCATATATTGGATGCTAACGCTAATGGATATTTGCGACAGCTTTCGAAACATCAACGCCTTGGTGACTTGCCTGTAGCTGATGGGCTTTCATTATCTGCATCATCTACTCTGGCTGTGGAAGAGAAGAGAAGAGAAGAGAAGAGAAGAGAAGAGAAGAGAAGAGAAGAGAAGAGAAGAGAAGAGAAGAGAAGAGAAGAGAAGAGAAGAGGAAAACACAGAAACATAACAGCAGTGTGAAACGAGCGATTCTGACACCAAAAAGATAAAAAGATGATGAGATGGTGTAACATAAGAGGCACTCTGGCTGAAACTTACCCGGCCCCTCCTGCCTCCTCCAGAAGTCTATAATGATGGACAACAGGACAGTGATATTACCAGACAATACAGCACAGATTTCAGACTGTGAAAGTCCATGGTGACCTGGACTTTACTAGGCACATTTTCTACCAGCAACACTTTTATTTTGAATGCATCAGTGATTTAGGTACCGACCTGCTTCCCACGGCATGGATGCTGCAGGAAAAAAAAATTACAGGAAAAAATATGTTAAAGAACCCAGTATGTATCACTGTTTGCACAAATGAATATGAATAGCAGGACGTCTGCCAAACTTAAATTCAGCCGAAGTGAAAGTTTGAACCGTAGTTTGAGGTGAACAGGAAGGGTGGAGAAAAGTCAAGTGGGGGAGAAGTAGAGCTGTAGAGGAAATGATGTGACTGTTTATGTGTGTTTTTAAACCAAGCAACAGGCATTAAAGGAAAAATCCACTCTTGGATACTCTGACGCTGCATGAAATTCAGCTTGCCCGCTCCAGAATAGGGTCGGCCTAATCTTTGGGTGAAAGTCTAAAATGAGGATATTGATGATGATGTTGAGGGAAAGACGAAGCCTCAGTCTGGTTGGGTGCTGATCAGTAGAGAACTACATTTATTAGGCACGCACATGTGTTTACAGTATACAGAGACAGAGCAGCTCAATTTAACCAGACTATACTAAAAGAGGTAGAGAAAATAGTGGGGTGATCTAAAGCAGCTACATACTAAGATATATGATAGGATACTGGTGAGCTAAAGTTATCTCTGAGAAGAAAAAACTAACAAAGGGAATAGTGTGTAACATCCAGTCCTGGCTAGTACCAGGAGTTGTTATCTTTAATACAGACCTTGAGACGGTGCCTTCAGCAGCATCTTTGAGTCAGCAATTTTCCATTCAGGCTGACATACAGCTTAACAGTCTGAATAATATTCTGTAACATCCCTCTATAATGTTATGCATCATATAACTAATATGTTTAACCTTACCTGCCCCTTTCCATGCCTACATCATATGACTGACCTGGATCGGTGCTCGTAAAATTGAGGACATGGATTACTAAATCGAGGACACGGATTTTTAATTCAAAGGTACTGATTTATTGATTTGAGGGAACTGATTACTAATTTCAAGGCATGGACTACTAATTCGAGAGTACAGGTTGTTAAACAGTGCGCACAGATTTCAAAACCAAGATACAAGCTCTGTATGAATTTGTTGCTTTCAATCCAAGGTGGCCGTATGGGCATATAAATATACCTAGCTAGCCGACTAGTTTATGAACACCAGGGTATGTCCCCCCCCTCCCCCCCTTAGTCATAACACAACGTCTTGTGGCTGCAGTGCATTCTGGTCTATTGTGGCTACTGTCGGTGGAAACATTGCTATCTCTGACTCTTCTACAATGGATTTCTCCCTGTATGATTGTTGAACATATAGGTGCAAAATTGTGAGCCTAGAAAGAAGGGATTGAGGGACTGACCAAAACCTGATGTTTACTGTTGATGTTTTATATAGCTAAACATTTTCTGCTGTCAAACTCTATTGTAGCTGCACTGGAAATATATCACAGTGACGTCACATTGTCTACATTTGGCCAGTTATCCCAGGGAATATTAAAAATACACCACCAAACAAAAAAATGGACCCAGAAATGCAACGTTCATCGCCAATAGCTGTTTTTCTAAAAGTGTTTTGGGTGGATTTTTCCTTTAAATGTTGGTTTTTCACACCTCTCTCCCTTTTCACAGCTTGGAAGATTCCTTACCTGTTTCATAGAACCAGACACCTGGAAGACATGAAGAGAATGCTTATAATCCAAGACTAGACTACTAGTATCAGTCAGATATAAAGAAATATAAATAAACCACGCACAAAGCAATATGAATAATGTCTGTTAAAGGCAAATATCTGTTTGATTACATAATAACATCAAATACAAATAAATACATTTTAATAAAAAATATGAATTCAGTACAAGTAAATACAGTATCTCTTGGCTTCCCACCTGCTTTCCATCTGTGTATGAAAATGGGCACCAATAGTAGTGCTAGCAGGGAGAAGAAGACTATGATCCCTTTCAGTGCAACGGGCATCCCTGTATACCGAAAAAAAAAAAAAAAGAATATTCCAAAGAATTATGGTCACAGTTATTCTATACAATTAATTATGTTTTATATTTAGGTATATTAAGTGTCAGAAGATATTTTTTGCCATTTGAAGTCTCAGTGACAAGTGCACTGCAAAAAATGACTTATATTCAGTTTTAAAAATCTAAAACATTCTGAGTATGAGATGAGATAATTACACTGTTCCAATGCAGTTTCACTTGTTTCAGGAATTTCCCAAAAGCAAATGTCAGTATCTTGAAAGAAGGCAAATTAAAGGGTAATTCGGGTTATTTTCAGCCTGGCCTGTATTTTCATAGTTTTTGCCATCATGACGATTGATTATGTTCAAAGTTTTGTCACTTACTTCACTGTAGAGCTTTACATTCCTCTAGTTCGCCAGTAGCACTCCTCTCCAATACACACTCAAGGGCCAAATTAGGTCCAGTAGTTGAACCAAAAAGTGATTAAAACACGTCCTTCCAACACAGTAGCACCTACATTGCAACGGACCTGCCTACATCCGATTTTACGATTGTCCATTGCCTGAAACTTGTGTATACTGCGATATTAGATATGTTATTTTAACTAGCATGGGCTAGTTGGCAAGTACACTGCTCAAGTACTCTGATGCCAGGTTAATATCTTATTGGATATTCTGTAAATATGAGCTGCCAACTGGGAAAGCCACTTCACATCAAGCTCAGTAGAATATGTGGGAATCTGGCTGTCTCCGATATTTCCTACCTGGCATTGCAAATTGTATATCAACACAAGCAGTAAACACAGCAACGTATCCACCGATGTCGGCAGTCCAAGGTATTAAAAATACAAATTATCAGTTATATTCACAACCATATTTACAAAAAGCGATAAATATCGTAGTTTGTTTATATTTGATTTTAAATTCATTAATACAAATGATTGTTGATGTGGGCGTTTAAATAAGAACACCTTCAAGCTGGAATGTGAAGCTCTACAGTGAAGTAAGTGACCAAAATAAGGCACAGGTTGAAAATAACCAGAGTTCATTTCATTTCAGAGTTGTCCTTTAAAGGGAAACCAAACATAGAGACTACTTTTCAGGATAACATCTACTGGTTAAAAGCATATTACTGCAATCTGCTGTTGGCTGATCTTGGTTCCCTGTTTTGTCATGGTTTGTCATCAGCATTTTTTGCATTTCTGCTATATTTGACAGCCTCTACGTTAGCCAGTCTCTGTGTTTGGTTTCCCTCTATGGCAGATCACTCCACTAGAAAATGGTCCTTTGTTAAAAAAAAATGAAGATTGAAATAGGTTGATTTGCATTGGAAACAAGTGAAATGATCTCACCCTATTGGCAGATTTTTTCATTTACAGTAAAGCAATATTCCACTGAGTTTTAACATGGGGGTTGTTCGGCTCTTGACTGCCATGAAAACTAGAATATAAACTATTCACCAAGATCTGATGCAGCTGGAAGAGTTTGTAGTATTCAGATTTTGAAACTGAAAACTTACATGTAACACGTTCATGAACAGATTCAACTACAGATCCCGCTACTGTGATTTTCAGCTGACTTTTGATTGAACGTTTTAGAATGTCATTTTGCCAAATAGTATTTTTATTGATAGATGAGAAGATAGCATAGGGATGCCATTTAGGAGAGATAGTTCCTATTTGGGAGACCGGATCTACTTTTATTTTTAAGTACTAGTTTTAGTGTAAACCAAGAATAGAAACACAAAATGACGACTGGCCAATTGCTGCTTTATTATCTTAAAAGCAGGATATGTTGTTGAATCTGTTCACACACGTGTTAAATGTCAGTTTTCAGGCTATTTTCATGACCTCATCCAAACACTTCAAACTCGTCCCAGCTGCATCATATTATGGTTTTCATGGCGGTCAAGAGCCAAATAACCCCCATGTTAAAACGAAGTGGAATATTGCTTTAAGAAAAATGAGACGTATGACTCAGTGCTGCATTAAATGTGTGAAAGTGGTAACTCACTATGGTAGAGGGGGTTGCTGATGTCTTCGCTGTGCTCATAACTGACTGGGTTCGTCAGTGAACAGCTGATCAGTCTCTCGAGAGAATCATCCTCCTTTAAAATAAGTGAAATAGTTAGAATAAGCGCAAAGCTCAACCAATAACTAAATTATAAGCTCAAAACCAATGACTCATAAACATTTATTTTTAGCCCCGTGACAACAGGGGTTCTATGGCTCGCATTGTCGATCAGTCGGTCGCTCTGTTCTCCACTTTATGGTCACGTGGGTGAAAGTGTGCCACAGGGAGTTAGATTGTTAGACTCTTAGTCTTGTTTAAAATTCTCACTTGGTGCCTTTTGATTAAAAGGAGTCGGTGCATGTCAGATTCCCAACAGTCAGTTAATAATAATGTGGTCAGAGGTCAGAGGTCAAATGGATACAGCACAGTTTTGCTTCCGTGCTGACGCCATGCTGCCGGAAATCCTTCCCTGCTCAACCAATCAGTGTTTGTTAGATGCACAGGACCGCAGATGAGCTCGACGTGCAGCTGAGAATCCGGGGGTGTGCATGTCGGTTCCTCTGCGAGTTACACTTACCCAAAAACCCTTTCTATGCGTCCCTCCGCAGAGATGTTTATGTGCACCTTCACATAAGTATGGTTCAAGCTTCAGCCAACCTGCTGCCCAAATTAGCTAATTGGAAGCATCCACAAACCATACAGATCTCTCTCTATACAACACTGTGTAATACGCTCTGTTGAGGGGAATTTCTTACACACAGTGCACTGATGCTGCTACCTAAGCTATACACATTCTCATTCTGTCAGTCATTCACAGGTTTCCCATCATAGCCCTGATGGAAAATTGTATAATCAGAGTGCTTCAGTAACCTGACATTTTTATTTCTTTCAGATTTGTTAATGTTGTTTGCTCATAAAAGGTCTAAAGGGCTAAATAGTCTGGTTGCCACTATATTTCGGCTTGCTGTGGAGAAAAACAGCTGAAAATCACCAGCTAGTAGAAACAGGTTGGAAAATACATTCTGGTGTGTTCCTGTACAGTGACCGATTTGTTAAATTCCCTGATATTCCCTGACTTCCCCAGCGAATTTATCAAAATCCCTGACTTTCCCTGTCTGGAATACACCTCTCAAAATTCCATGATATTCCAGAATCCAATGTCCAATGGGCATTCACTAACTCGCACATGGACAGAAAGAAACACAGCCAAAAAAACAGAGGGACAAACAAACACACACATCCACCCCATCACCAGAATCACCATACTGTATACCTTTGTAATATTGCGTTGCTTGGGTAACGTGGGCAGTACCATGTCACCTTGACTCCAGCTGTAGGTGACTGGTTCAGCGCCCCTGGTGTCTCCATCACAGGTCAGAAGACAGACGGTCAATTCAGTGTCACATGATGTAGAGACGGTAGGTTTAGGAACAGGAGCTGTTGTTGAGAGGAGGAAAAGGACATTACAATTATGGCCCTTACCTCTGTTTTTCTTGATTTCTCTGTCTCAATGCAAACAGATTGAAAAAGAAACAGACAGACACTCACACACTTTTTTCATGTAATGTGCACTTTACATTAAGAAACATGTAACATGAAGGGGGGTTTTGGACACAACCGATGTTAAAACCAAGTGGTGAATTCAGGGGAAAACAACACACAACTCCACATCAAACTGCCAACATAATACACTTACAGATGACACTGAGTTGAGTCTGGCTGGTGGCTTTGTTGTTGAGCTCTGCTGTGTACAATCCACTGTCTTCTCTGGTCAATCCTGTGATCCTCAGTGCTCCAGTTGAAATGTTCAGGTCACCGCGATCTTCAAATATGCACCAACATGGTTAGGGTTAGCTTCTCAACAGAGTTCTTACCGTTATCTGACCCTTATTCAACCAGGAAACCTGACTAAAACACACAGTTGTCCTGTACAGCCACAGCTTTCTACTGTTGGCCGCCAAGCAGCTGAACTGGAGCAGTTTGCATTTGAAGGAAGAAACAGCCATAAAACACTTCAACACTGTTAAAAAAAACAACTAATGGTATATTTCTTATTCCCGTGGTTAACCAGCCTAATATCGACGACATGATGTCATGTTGAGATATTTCCAGAGCAGCAACAATGGAGTTTAACATCAGAAAATGTTTCAACTACCCAAAACATCAACAAACATCAGGTTATGGTGTCAGTCACTCAGAGCAAAGGCTTCTTTCTAGAGCCACCAGTTTTGAAACAACGTTCAATAATCATATATGGAGAAATCCATCGTAGAAGAGGAGAGAGACCAATTTCTCCACTGACAGCCTCACTAGACCAGAATGCAACATGACATGTTGTGTTTTGCATAAGGGGTGAGACTCTCACTGTCTCAACTGGAAAAACATGCTCTCTTGCTGTTACTGTGTTATTGCTCGCTCCACCTACACGTACTGAATGCAACAAGTTCATGCCCATTCTCTGGGGGTGGTTGAAAGGCATTCTGGGAAACACTGGGAAATCACTAACTGAAGTAGGTTGAGGGAAAGTGGGTATGCTTTAAATCTAACCCTTAACCACTGTGTCATTTAGCATAAATCTTAGAGAAAACAGTTCATCCCTCCCATCCCCCCGTTAAAATCTGAGCTGAAATCAGCCACTGTGTCTCAGTATACCTTTGAATTGACGGTAGGAATCCACCTCTGCTCCATCCCACTCCATGGCCAAGTCAGATCCATGTTTCCACTCTATGCTGGTGATGGGGCCAGTCACAGAGGACAAGTCTGGACTGAGGACAACACTGTCGCCTACTTTCTTGTAGAGTGGTTCTTCTGCAAAGACAAAAAAGTAGGGATGCTGTGACATTTTATTTTACATTTGGGTGTGAAGTCCTTGTCCTGGGCAGTGTGGATCTTTGACAGTGTCAGGGGGATTGGAGCAGAAACACTTCAACTACAAGGTAAACAGCCGATCTGGTTTTTGACTTAAAGGCATGCCTTGGCATTTTGAGTGTGATCGTTTTCTTCATCTTGTCACATAAAGGGAGAAAATGTTGCAGCGGTTGTTCTTTATTGATCCTAAAATGGCTTGTTAGCATGGTCATCCTTTCTCATTAGTAGCCATCCACTGGGGAAGTCTCATATTCCGTGTTAAAACCTTATTTTGTTGAAATTAATGAAGAATTCTACCAATGGGGTGAGATTATTCCAATTGATTTTAATACAGTTTCACTTGTTTCAGTAGTGTTTTAATGTGTCAGTACCTTGAAATGGGGCAGATTGGTATGGAGAAAATGACTCCACTACAAATATCTTGAAACATGTTGACTTGCATTGGAACAATGAAATCACCTCACCCCATTGTTAGATATTTTCTGGTTTGTTTGTTTGTTGGTTTAGTTTTGAAGGAAAAATAAGATTCTAAGACTAAATTACTTACTGAAATGAATAGTTTTTGTAGCATCTACTCTTTTCTGTTCTGTTCTACTCTACTCTTCTATTCTCTTCTTATATTTGTTATATTTTATTCTACTTTCTGTCATCTGTGCTCTTATATTCTACTTTTTTTCATACTATACTATACTCTTTCTGCTCTTGTCTATTCTGTTCTACTCTTTGTCTATTATCTATTCTGCTCTACTCTTTGTCTATTATCTATTCTGCTGCTCTACTGTTTTCTAATCTATTCTGTTCTACTTTTCTTCTATTCTATTCTACTCTACTCTATTCTATTCCATCATATCCGATTATGTCCTAGTTTGTTCTGTTCTATTCTTTTGTTTTCTATTAAATTCTACTGTATTCCATCATATTCCTTTCAGTTCTGTTCTACTTCTTCTTCTGGCCTACAGACTAGTGCAGCCTGTGTGTTATTGTCCTTTCTCATATTTGACTATTCCATGCAGGCTGGGTGCGGCCAGCAGCAGGGAAACGGAAATTTACACTGCGACACAACATGCACAGTTACACCCTTGCTATACAAAAACACAGTGTTATAGATATATTACGATATATTTACGCTACACGAGAAGCCTGCTCTCCACAGGCTGTAAAATCAATAGAAACTTACGGGAATCTGCGCTCACCGCAGCCAGCAGGCAGACGCACAACAACCCGGTCAAAGTAGAAGCCGACATCCTCTTCCCTGTAATCTACTGTATGTTACACTGTAAGAAACGGAGGAAATCCACACTTGTGACGGACTGACTTCTTCTGAACCCAGAGAAACATGTCAAGTGTTTAAACGTTTATAAAATCAGGCTACAGCCTATAAAAGCCGTGAGAAACAGACTGCACATGATAAAGCTTTGATTTAAAGTGAAAGTGAGAGTAAAAAAGGCAGTCCAACTCGCAGCGTCTCCGCCCCTCACTGGGATCTGCCTTCTCATCTATCTGTCATCTTAAATTGCATACTCTAATCTGAGTGATTCACATTCCTTGTCCCACTCTCGTGCCACTCAATCCCAACATAGGCTCTCTTGCGCCTCCTGGTGTCCTGGTGCTGTTACTACGGTCATAAAACTTCCTGAAGACAAATAATATCTGGGCATGAGGTGGGTGGAGTTAGAGGTTCCTCATGTCTGGACCCTTATTCATGATAAAAGGAAAAATAAAAAAAACGTTCCACAACTTCTCCCTTCCCCCCCCTCATTCAATTGAATTTACTTGAAGTTATTGCAGAAAATGTGCTGCTTGCTTTATATTGTGTACAATCATACAATATAGTTTGTATGTTTATATTGAAACAAGATAACATATTTTTTGGGGTTGTGATTGGGTACTGTTAGGAAAGTTGTAGTGAGCCTATGAACCAGCTCTAGTGACTTATTTTCTGTTTGATTTTGACACAAAATGCAGGTTAGATAGAAAAAAAAAATGACAAAATGATTGTGGATAAAAGGTCCAACTTCATCTGTGCATCATTAGTATTTGTTGATGAAATGAGGCCCTGTTTGAATGTCTCTACAAGGTATCTTCCATTTCTCCTTTCCTTCACTTTTAAGAATTGGTCAAGATATTGTTGGTTTCCAGTTTTTCAGTTGCTTTCACAACTCTAACCATGTCAGAATCAGATCAGTGATTAAAAGAAGCCATATGAGGTCGATAACTATTCAACATCAGTGAGCCAACACTGTACACATGTATTTAACTTGAATGTTTTTATGTTCATTTTGAAATTGATTTAATAAATTAGTGAGTCACAAACTATCATTTGAACTGTGACACAATTTTCTGATTTCCTACCCCCTGCGCCCTAATTTTATTGGCCATGTAGTGCTTTGTTTGTCTTAATGTACTTGAAATACTGAAGTTAACATTGAATTAGCCTAGTCCATTCCGCTACTAGCTCAAGTGTGATGCTTTCGTAAGGTAGTTTCTAAGATTATTTGTTAGCCTAGGGCTGGGCAAGATAGCTGGCAACTAATAGAAAATTGAAAGACTAAGTTAGATCAAATTGGCAAACATTAATTGGTCAATAATTGTCCATGTAGTGACATGTCGCACTGAGCAGCATATCTAGTGACACTGGCACAGGTCTTTATGTTGAAATGCCACACTAAGAGCCATAAAGTAGGCCTACAAGGAGGATAGATTCAAGGATAGGTTCCTACTTCTGCCAGGAGAGAACACAGTAAGACCTTTACTTTTTTTTGTTTAAACTTTTTATTGAGGAATATAGAGTAAAAAAAAATGACATTCCTGGTATCTGAGACTTTTACCAATTTTCACAACAATTTACTGTTTTAATTTAAATTTACAATTTAATTTTTCACAGCAATTATCTCAAGCATAGGAGGAAACATATATATATAAACACATGAATATAAATGGATTTTATTACAAAATAAACTGAAATGCATGGTTTGATTCTGGCAAACACTTTAGGGAAAAATAGTTTTACAAACATGCATTGAAGCAATTGAACTTACTGCATTGCTAATGAGTTGGCACATTAGCATTTTAGCCTAATTGCATCGAGGTAAGATTTTGGACTTAGGAGTTTACAACTCACTGAATTCAAGGAGATCTGAGCCTGGATGGAAACTTCAATTTTAGACTGTTTACGCAAGTATGTGCTATACATAAAACTACTGAGATGAAGCCGCTATAGAAGTTGTGCTTCAGGAATTATTAAAAGGTAGAGATGTGTTAGCATGTCTTCCTACAGGCTATGGGAAAAGTCTTATATATACAGTATATATACAGTATTTAATTATATTCTCCACCTTTTTTGGTTCTCTCTGCCTCCCTTTGTCTGAAATGAGAAGTTCAACAGTCTTCATGCTTACATTAGAGACCCTGGCAGAGGTTGTAGGTGAGATAACAACTGAGCCTTTGCCTGGACAGTCACAGCTTATCCTCCTGGAATGCATTCATTGGTGTGTATTTGTGTACATTTTTGTTCATCATTATGTTTGCTTGAAACATAAGCATGAAAAAGGAGTTCTGTTACGATAAAACAGCCACCATGACCTTCACTGAAAATAATATCAGGTGCAGGAGTTGATTTAATTTGCTCTCAAATCGTCTGTGCCTTGTGCTGATCCAGATCCTGTATCAATATGTATCTGTTAACACATCTTTAATACATGTTGTTTAGAAAAGTAACACAATATGTGTACTGTAAGCAAACAGATGTATTGAAAAAAAAAAAAGTCTGGATGGCTGTACATTCAGTCAAAGCCACTGCTCCGATGTTAAATCATAGTAAAATCCTACTGTGTAAAATGGTTTTAAGTGCTGTAAAGTAATTTTAATCAGCTGTGACTCTGGTTTGATCCTCTGGCCTGGAAGAAGATCTTCTGGTTGCACACAGTTACTGTTCCTGGTCTGGTGTTGTTTGGCCATCTGCTGTCTTCAGTCCCTCCTCTGCCAAATGATACAAGAAAAGAAATGTGTCACATATAGTATCTGTCAAACAGTGTGTGTTAGTTCACTGCTGTTAACATGGTCAATGTTACAAATGGATAGCAAATCAAAGGATTATAGTACCAGTATGATTTTGCTTTTAGCACACTAAAATCATCATTTGCACTGGTACAGGTATCCCCAATGTCTTCTGGGAGAAAATGACTCCAACATTAAATGAGGATTGAGTGTTCAGATCACACCAGTTATCAAATGCAGTAAAAAAGCCTTTAGCAATTTTTATTTGAAAATGAGAGATACTAAAAAGCAATCCCTTAAGCATGCCTGACGAGCAATGTTTTCAGCACTAATATCAAACCTGTGGCAATGAGCTATCTGTTGAGGGTTTTGCATCGGGTGAAACTGAAGACTGTTCTACCTTAGTGGTGTATTGACTTGAATAGACAGGGAGTAGAGACAGTTATAGAGAGAGTAAATAATTATCTGGGCATATTATAGAGAAATAGGTGGCCTATCCGCTGAATCTATTTTCTTCAGTGTGTTGATTGAATGTTAGCCCTGTTATGGATTGGTGTCAAGTCCAGGGTGTATCACTTGACTCCCTTGTTTCCTGTGACTAGGAATAAGATGGGTGAAGATAATGAATGAATGACTGAATGAATGAACGAATGAATGAATGTGGATAGAATATGTAGTATCTTGCCTTCTGGTTGTCTCTCCTCTGTAGCAGCACTGGTGGCATTAGACTCAGCAGCCTCTGTTCATCGATTAATGATAATGGAAGTTAAGTAATGGTAATTAATCATAGAAAATATTAGAAAAAAGACAGATAGATATGAAACATGAATGATGGCACAATGAAATCATTGCAATTTAATCTGGTGAGATTATAACAGTAGGCTATCATTTCAACCTTAATGATACACAACATCAACCATGAGTCTATTTAAAAGATGAGTAAATGTACCTATGGCCAATAACAATACCATTCAATAACATAAGTATTGGTGTAGTGATCATAAGTTGATTTTGTTTTTTCATGTTTTGTTTTGGCAATTCTGCATTATTATACTGTAGACAGACAGTTGTTATTAGACAGCGGATAACAACAGGAAAGTCGGGGGGTGATGATATGGGTCATGAGCCGGACTCAAACACACAGTGTTGTGTCACAATGTTCAGGCCCACTGAACCAGGGCGCCCCTGTTGTCCTGTTTAACAGGTACAGTTTCAACATAGAGGCCAGACCCATAATCAAAAGCTGGCAGTCAGTTCTTTTGTCTCATATTCATCTTTTGATCTTAAATCTTATTAAATTGTAGTCAGCAGTAAAATGGACCAACTTTAGCTCACTGTCCCTATACTTATACTTTTGACTGTACACTAAAAAACTACTGTGATACTGTAAATGCAGAGTTGCAGAGTTGTAATGTGTGCTCTGCATACAGTATACTGTAACATGATCACCATTGCTGAGAAAAGCAGTACATAACAACATCATCCTTCTTTCCACTTGACTTCAATCTAGCCTTCTCATTTCCTGCAGTAAAACATGATACAAGCTGGATAAACTGCATTTCCACATATATCCTTGGATGTTAAAGTTGGGGTAGGTACGTTTTTTTTATAACCATTTTGGAAATATTTGTTGAAATTCTCTTTACATCCCGACAGCTATCAATAAATCAAATGCTCTGAGAAAAAATCCAGTCTCTGTGACTGTCCCAGGCCCTGTAATCAGCCACTCCAAAATCTCAGGGCGCCTGAATCTAACCCTGAAAACTCAGCTAGTCCTGCCTGCCCGTCAAACTGTAGAGAGAAAACAAATATATCCACAGAAGAGATGACATGAAACAGCTATAATCCAAACTGAATACTTGGACTGGAATAAACTTGTTGTGTAAGGAAATCAGTTATTTTTCCCACTGCGCAAGACCTGTTCATCAGGAAGGAGCCACATTCAGGTCAGTCAACCTGTGTTAGGTAGCCTACTGTAGCTATGGCTTTGACACTAAAACCTTATTCTGCAGCCGTCAGATAAATGTAGTGGAGTAAACAGTACCATATTCCCTCTGGAATGTAGAGCAGTAAAAGTAGAAAGTCTCAAGAAATGGAAATACTCAAGTAAAGTGCCCTTATATAAAAATTGTACATAAGTACAGTGCTTGAGTCACTTTCCACCTCTGCTGGCATTAAAGTTTTCTGTCTCTGTCAGATTTCAGCAACACTTTGAATACATCAATAGGAATAATGGTATGAGTGATTTAGATACCTACCTGCTTCCAGTTGTTTTTTTTCTACAGGAAAAGAAATATAGGAAAGAATATGTTAAAGAAGGCAATATGTATCATATCACAATATGAATAACTGAATAACTTTAATGGTCATTCTTGAGGAACTCTGTTATTTATTCACTTTTGACTACTAGTGTTTCAGTGATGATTTCTATTTATTTTTTAATGATTATGTATTATGATTTTGCGGTAAATCAAATTGACCTCTGGTATTGTAATAAAAACTGAACTGACCTGTACTAACTGTGAATAGTAGGATGTCTGCCAAACTCAAGTACAGCCCAAGTGAAAGTTTGAACCGTAGTTTGAGGTGTAGTCAAGTAGAGGAGAAGTAGAAATGATATGACTCTGTTTCTGTTTTTAAGCCAAGCACCGGCCATTAAAGGAAAAATCCACCCTTGGAAACTCTTCCGTTGCTAGATACAGGGCATATATTTGGCATTCTCAACAAGACATTGCATTAAGATGAGATTATGCAGTCAGAGGCTTGTGTTGCTGGCACATGTAGCAGTTGCACATGTTTTAATTAAACGAAGACAGTCATATTTTCTAAAATAACAGCAGGAGTGTAAGCTAATGAAAAAAAGAGTATTCCCATTTTCTTGTTATTTTATTTCTCAGGAAAGGAGAAATCGTTTGGGAGGGAATTCCAGGAACCTGTGTCCCAGTGTTAAACCCTCCTGCACAGGAAGATTGAAAAAAAAAGTGTTCTTAATTTTAAAGGAATAGTTTGGTATTTTGAACGCGTATGCCCCTAGGTTTCCCCTAGGTTTATATTGCAGTAGAGTAGGAGGGGGCAGCCCGGTTTTACCGGACGGGCGGAGAAGGCGGCTAGCGAAGTTATGGTTTCTACTAATAGGGATCATGATGGAAAACATGTTATTTGGGCCCAGGGTTCAAAATACCAAGCTATTCCTTTAATCTCAAGTTTGTTAAATTGACGCACACAGAGAGAAGAGCGAGACAAGGCGTGGCATCCTTTGCTGTTCACCAAGGTAAATTAGCCTACACTGGCATGCCGTGGTGGAAAAAGTACTCAAATCCTTTACTTAAGTAAAAGTAGCAATACCATAATGGAAAAAGTCTTTATTAAAAGTAAAAGTTCTGCATTCAAAGGTTTACTTAAGTAAAAGTATAGAAGTATTAGCAGTAAAACGTACTTAAGTATCAAAAGTAGAAGTACTCATTCTGAAGAACGGTCCCTTTCAGAGTGTTAAATTATTGATGCATTAGCCTGTAAGAAGTATTTTAATGTTGTAGCTGGTCCAGGTGGCGCTAGGTCAAACTACTCCATAAACTGTTGGGGAGTTTCAACTCTAATTTGCAACATATTTTATGAGCTTATCGTATGTTTAGCATGTAAAACCTTATTCTGCAGCCGTCAGATAAATGTAGTGGAGTAAACAGTACCATATTCCCTCTGGAATGTAGTGCAGTAAAAGTAGAAAGTCTCAAGAAATGGAAATACTCAAGTAAAGTGCCCTTACATAAAAGCTGTACATAAGTACAGTGCTTGAGTCACTTTCCACCTCTGCTGGCATTAAAGTTTTCTGTCTCTGTCAGATTTCAGCAACACTTTGAATGCATCAATAGGAATAATGGTATGAGTGATTTATACACCTACCTGCTTCCAGTTGTTTTTTTTCTATAGGAAAAGAAATATAGGAAAGAATATGTTAAAGAAGCCAATATGTATCATATCACAATATGAATAACTGAATAACTTTAATGGGCATTCATGAGGAACTCTGTTATTCGTTCACTTTTGACTGCTAGTGTTTCAGTGATGATTTTTATTTACTTTTAATGATTATGTATTATGATTTTGCGGCAAATCAAATTGACCTCTGGTATTATAATAAAGACTGAACTGACCTGTACTAACTGTGAATAGCAGGATGTCTGCCAAACTCAAGTACAGCCCAAGTGAAAGTTTGAACCGTAGTTTGAGGTGTAGTCAAGTAGAGGAGAAGTAGAAATGATATGACTCTGTTTCTGTTTTTAAGCCAAGCACCGGCCATTAAAGGAAAAATCCACCCTTGGAAACTCTTCCGTTGCTAGATACAGGGCATATATTTGGCATTCTCAACAAGACATTGCATTAAGATGAGATTATGCAGTCAGAGGCTTGTGGTGCTGGCACATGTAGCAGTTGCACATGTTTTAATTAAACAAAGACGGTCATATTTTCTAAAATAACAGCAGGAGTGTAAGCTAATGAAAAAAAGAGTATTCCCGTTTTCTTGTTATTTTATTTCTCAGGAAAGGAGAAATCGTTTGGGAGGGAATTCCAGGAACCTGTGTCCCAGTGTTAAACCCTCCTGCACAGGAAGATTGAAAAAAAAAGTGTTCTTAATTTTAAAGGAATAGTTTGGTATTTTGAACGCGTATGCCCCTAGGTTTCCCCTAGGTTTATATTGCAGTAGAGTAGGAGGGGGCAGCCTGGTGTTACCGGACGGGCGGAGCAGGCGGCTAGCGAAGTTATGGTTTCTACTAATAGGGATCATGATGGAAAACATGTTATTTGGGCCCAGGGTTCAAAATACAGAACTATTCCTTTAATCTCAAGTTTGTTAAATTGACGCACACAGAGAGAAGAGTGAGACAAGGCGTGGCGTCCTTTGCTGTTCACCAAGGTAAATTAGCCTACACTGGCATGCAGTGGTGGAAAAAGTACTCAAATCCTTTACTTAAGTAAAAGTAGCAAAACCATAATGGAAAAAGTCTTTATTAAAAGTAAAAGTTCTGCATTCAAAGGTTTACTTAAGTAAAAGTATAGAAGTATTAGCAGTAAAACGTACTTAAGTATCAAAAGTAGAAGTACTCATTCTGAAGAACGGTCCCTTTCAGAGTGTTAAATTATTGATGCATTAGCCTGTAAGAAGTATTTTAATGTTGTAGCTGGTCCAGGTGGCGCTAGGTCAAACTACTCCATAAACTGTTGGGGAGTTTCAACTCTAATTTGCAACATATTTTATGAGCTTATCGTATGTTTAGCATGTAAAACCTTATTCTGCAGCCGTCAGATAAATGTAGTGGAGTAAACAGTACCATAAAAGTAGAAAGTCTCAAGAAATGGAAATACTCAAGTAAAGTGCCCTTACATAAAAATTGTACATAAGTACAGTGCTTGAGTCACTTTCCACCTCTACTGGCATTAAAGTTTTCTGTCTCTGTCAGATTTCAGCAACACTTTGAATGCATCAATAGGAATAATGGTATGAGTGATTTAGATCCCTACCTGCTTCCAGTTGTTTTTTTTCTATAGGAAAAGAAATATAGGAAAGAATATGTTAAAGAAGCCAATATGTATCATATCACAATATGAATAACTGAATAACTTTAATGGGCATTCATGAGGAACTCTGTTATTCGTTCACTTTTGACTGCTAGTGTTTCAGTGATGATTTTTATTTACTTTTAATGATTATGTATTATGATTTTGCGGCAAATCAAATTGACCTCTGGTATTATAATAAAGACTGAACTGACCTGTACTAACTGTGAATAGTAGGATGTCTGCCAAACTCAAGTACAGCCCAAGTGAAAGTTTGAACCGTAATTTGAGGTGTAGTCAAGTAGAGGAGAAGTAGAAATGATATGACTCTGTTTCTGTTTTTAAGCCAAGCACCGGCCATTAAAGGAAAAATCCACCCTTGGAAACTCTTCCGTTGCTAGATACAGGGCATATATTTGGCATTCTCAACAAGACATTGCATTAAGATGAGATTATGCAGTCAGAGGCTTGTGGTGCTGGCACATGTAGCAGTTGCACATGTTTTAATTAAACAAAGACGGTCATATTTTCTAAAATAACAGCAGGAGTGTAAGCTAATGAAAAAAAGAGTATTCCCGTTTTCTTGTTATTTTATTTCTCAGGAAAGGAGAAATAGTTTGGGAGGGAATTCCAGGAACCTGTGTCCCAGTGTTAAACCCTCCTGCACAGGAAGATTGAAAAAAAAAGTGTTCTTAATTTTAAAGGAATAGTTTGGTATTTTGAACGCGTATGCCCCTAGGTTTCCCCTAGGTTTATATTGCAGTAGAGTAGGAGGGGGCAGCCCGGTGTTACCGGACAGGCGGAGCAGGCGGCTAGCGAAGTTATGGTTTCTACTAATAGGGATCATGATGGAAAACCTGTTATTTGGGCCCAGGGTTCAAAATACCAAACTATTCCTTTAATCTCAAGTTTGTTAAATTGACGCACACAGAGAGAAGAGCGAGACAAGGCGTGGCGTCCTTTGCTGTTCACCAAGGTAAATTAGCCTACACTGGCATGCAGTGGTGGAAAAAGTACTCAAATCCTTTACTTAAGTAAAAGTAGCAAAACCATAATGGAAAAAGTCTTTATTAAAAGTAAAAGTTCTGCATTCAAAGGTTTACTTAAGTAAAAGTATAGAAGTATTAGCAGTAAAACGTACTTAAGTATCAAAAGTAGAAGTACTCATTCTGAAGAACGGTCCCTTTCAGAGTGTTAAATTATTGATGCATTAGCCTGTAAGAAGTATTTTAATGTTGTAGCTGGTCCAGGTGGCGCTAGGTCAAACTACTCCATAAACTGTTGGGGAGTTTCAACTCTAATTTGCAACATATTTTATGAGCTTATCGTATGTTTAGCATGTAAAACCTTATTCTGCAGCCGTCAGATAAATGTAGTGGAGTAAACAGTACCATATTCCCTCTGGAATGTAGAGCAGTAAAAGTAGAAAGTCTCAAGAAATGGAAATACTCAAGTAAAGTGCCCTTACATAAAAATTGTACATAAGTACAGTGCTTGAGTCACTTTCCACCTCTGCTGGCATTAACGTTTTCTGTCTCTGTCAGATTTCAGCAACACTTTGAATGCATCAATAGGAATAATGGTATGAGTGATTTAGATACCTACCTGCTTCCAGTTGTTTTTTTTCTATAGGAAAAGAAATATAGGAAAGAATATGTTAAAGAAGCCAATATGTATCATATCACAATATGAATAACTGAATAACTTTAATGGGCATTCATGAGGAACTCTGTTATTCGTTCACTTTTGACTGCTAGTGTTTCAGTGATGATTTTTATTTACTTTTAATGATTATGTATTATGATTTTGCGGCAAATCAAATTGACCTCTGGTATTATAATAAAGACTGAACTGACCTGTACTAACTGTGAATAGTAGGATGTCTGCCAAACTCAAGTACAGCCCAAGTGAAAGTTTGAACCGTAGTTTGAGGTGTAGTCAAGTAGAGGAGAAGTAGAAATGATATGACTCTGTTTCTGTTTTTAAGCCAAGCACCGGCCATTAAAGGAAAAATCCACCCTTGGAAACTCTTCCGTTGCTAGATACAGGGCATATATTTGGCATTCTCAACAAGACATTGCATTAAGATGAGATTATGCAGTCAGAGGCTTGTGGTGCTGGCACATGTAGCAGTTGCACATGTTTTAATTAAACGAAGACGGTCATATTTTCTAAAATAACAGCAGGAGTGTAAGCTAATGAAAAAAAGAGTATTCCCGTTTTCTTGTTATTTTATTTCTCAGGAAAGGAGAAATAGTTTGGGAGGGAATTCCAGGAACCTGTGTCCCAGGGTTAAACCCTCCTGCACAGGAAGATTGAAAAAAAAAGTGTTCTTAATTTTAAAGGAATAGTTTGGTATTTTGAACGCGTATGCCCCTAGGTTTCCCCTAGGTTTATATTGCAGTAGAGTAGGAGGGGGCAGCCCGGTGTTACCGGACGGGCGGAGCAGGCGGCTAGCGAAGTTATGGTTTCTACTAATAGGGATCATGATGGAAAACATGTTATTTGGGCCCAGGGTTCAAAATACCAAACTATTCCTTTAATCTCAAGTTTGTTAAATTGACGCACACAGAGAGAAGAGCGAGACAAGGCGTGGCGTCCTTTGCTGTTCACCAAGGTAAATTAGCCTACACTGGCATGCAGTGGTGGAAAAAGTACTCAAATCCTTTACTTAAGTAAAAGTAGCAAAACCATAATGGAAAAAGTCTTTATTAAAAGTAAAAGTTCTGCATTCAAAGGTTTACTTAAGTAAAAGTATAGAAGTATTAGCAGTAAAACGTACTTAAGTATCAAAAGTAGAAGTACTCATTCTGAAGAACGGTCCCTTTCAGAGTGTTAAATTATTGATGCATTAGCCTGTAAGAAGTATTTTAATGTTGTAGCTGGTCCAGGTGGCGCTAGGTCAAACTACTCCATAAACTGTTGGGGAGTTTCAACTCTAATTTGCAACATATTTTATGAGCTTATCGTATGTTTAGCATGTAAAACCTTATTCTGCAGCCGTCAGATAAATGTAGTGGAGTAAACAGTACCATATTCCCTCTGGAATGTAGAGCAGTAAAAGTAGAAAGTCTCAAGAAATGGAAATACTCAAGTAAAGTGCCCTTACATAAAAATTGTACATAAGTACAGTGCTTGAGTCACTTTCCACCTCTGCTGGCATTAACGTTTTCTGTCTCTGTCAGATTTCAGCAACACTTTGAATGCATCAATAGGAATAATGGTATGAGTGATTTAGATACCTACCTCGTTCCCTTTGTGCTGCAGGAAAAGAAATATAGGAAAGAATATGTTAAAGAAGGCAATATGTATCATATCATAATATGAATAACTGAATAACTTTAATGGTCATTCTTGAGGAACTCTGTTATTCATTCACTTTTGACTGCTAGTGTTTCAGTGATGATTTTTATTTACTTTTAATGATTATGTATTATGATTTTGCGGCAAATCAAATTGACCTCTGGTATTATAATAAAGACTGAACTGACCTGTACTAACTGTGAATAGTAGGATGTCTGCCAAACTCAAGTACAGCTGAAGTGAAAGTTTGAACCGTAGTTTGAGGTGTAGTCAAGTAGAGGAGAAGTAGAAATGATATGACTCTGTTTCTGTTTTTAAGCCAAGCACCGGCCATTAAAGGAAAAATCCACCCTTGGAAACTCTTCCGTTGCTAGATACAGGGCATATATTTGGCATTCTCAACAAGACATTGCATTAAGATGAGATTGTGCAGTCAGAGGCTTGTGGTGCTGGCACATGTAGCAGTTGCACATGTTTTAATTAAACTAAGACGGCCATATTTTCTAAAATAACAGCAGGAGTGTAAGCTAATGAAAAAAAAGAGTATTCCCATTTTCTTGTTATTTTATTTCTCAGGAAAGGAGAAATCGTTTGGGAGGGAATTCCAGGAACCTGTGTCCCAGTGTTAAACCCTCCTGCACAGGAAGATTGAAAAAAAAAGTGTTCTTAATTTTAAAGGAATAGTTTGGTATTTTGAACGCGTATGCCCCTAGGTTTCCCCTAGGTTTATATTGCAGTAGAGTAGGAGGGGGCAGCCCGGTGTTACCGGACGGGCGGAGCAGGCGGCTAGCGAAGTTATGGTTTCTACTAATAGGGATCATGATGGAAAACATGTTATTTGGGCCCAGGGTTCAAAATACCAAGCTATTCCTTTAATCTCAAGTTTGTTAAATTGACGCACACAGAGAGAAGAGCGAGACAAGGCGTGGCGTCCTTTGCTGTTCACCAAGGTAAATTAGCCTACACTGGCATACAGTGGTGGAAAAAGTACTCAAATCCTTTACTTAAGTAAAAGTAGCATTACCATAATGGAAAAAGTCTTCATTAAAAGTAAAAGTTCTGCATTCAAAGGTTTACATAAGTAAAAGTATAGAAGTATTAGCAGTAAAACGTACTTAAGTATCAAAAGTAGAAGTACTCATTCTGAAGAACGGTCCCTTTCAGAGTGTTAAATTATTGATGCATTAGCCTGTAAGAAGTATTTTAATGTTGTAGCTGGTCCAGGTGGCGCTAGGTCAAACTACTCCATAAACTGTTGGGAGTTTCAACTCTAATTTGCAACATATTTTATGAGCTTATCGTATGTTTAGCATGTAAAACCTTATTCTGCAGCCGTCAGATAAATGTAGTGGAGTAAACAGTACCATATTCCCTCTGGAATGTAGTGCAGTAAAAGTAGAAAGTCTCAAGAAATGGAAATACTCAAGTAAAGTGCCCTTACATACAAAATTGTACATAAGTACAGTGTTTGAGTCACTTTCCACCTCTGCTGGCATGAAAGTTTTCTGTCTCTGTCAGATTTCAGCAACACTTTGAATGCATCAATAGGAATAATGGTATGAGTGATTTAGGTACCTACCTGCTCTCAATCGTTTTGCTACAGGAAAAGAAATATAGGAAAGAATATGTTAAAGAAGCCAATATGTATCGTATCACAATATGAATAACTGAATAACTTTAATGGTCATTCTTGAGGAACTCTGTTATTCATTCACTTTTGACTGCTAGTGTTTCAGTGATGATTTTTATTTACTTTTAATAATTATGTATTATGATTTTGCAGCAAATCAAATTGACCTCTGGTATTATAATAAAGACTGAACTGACCTGTACTAACTGTGAATAGTAGGATGTCTGCCAAACTCAAGTACAGCTGAAGTGAAAGTTTGAACCGTAGTTTGAGGTGTAGTCAAGTAGAGGAGAAGTAGAAATGATATGACTCTGTTTCTGTTTTTAAGCCAAGCACCGGCCATTAATGGAAAAATCCACCCTTGGAAACTCTTCCGTTGCTAGATACAGGGCAAATATTTGGCATTCTCAACAGGACATTGCATTAAAATGAGATTGTGCAGTCAGAGGCTTGTGGTGCTGGCACATGTAGCAGTTGCACATGTTTTAATTAAATTAAGACGGCCATATTTTCTAAAATAACAGCATGCAGTGGTGGAAAAAGTACTCAAATCCTTTACTTAAGTAAAAATAGCAATACCATAATTGAAAAAGTCTTCATTAAAAGTAAAAGTTTTGCATTCAAAAGTTTACTTAAGTAAAAGTATAGAAGTATAAGCAGTAAAATGTACTTAAGTTTCAAAAGTAGAAGTACTCATTCTGAAGAACGCTCCCTTTCAGAGTGTTAAATTATTGATGCATTAGCCTGTAAGAAGTATTTTAATGTTGTAGCTGGTCCAGGTGGCGCTAGGTCAAACTACTCCATAAACTGTTGGGAGTTTCAACTCTAATTTGCAACATATTTTATGAGCTTATCGTATGTTTAGCATGTAAAACCTTATTCTGCAGCCGTCAGATAAATGTAGTGGAGTAAACAGTACCATATTCCCTCTGGAATGTAGTGCAGTAAAAGTAGAAAGTCTCAAGAAATGGAAATACTCAAGTAAAGTGCCCTTACATAAAAGCTGTACATAAGTACAGTGCTTGAGTCACTTTCCACCTCTGCTGGCATTAAAGTTTTCTGTCTCTGTCAGATTTCAGCAACACTTTGAATGCATCAATAGGAATAATGGTATGAGTGATTTAGGTACCTACCTGCTCTCAATCGTTTTGCTACAGGAAAAGAAATATAGGAAAGAATATGTTAAAGAAGGCAATATGTATCATATCACAATATGAATAACTGAATAACTTTAATGGTCATTCTTGAGGAACTCTGTTATTCATTCACTTTTGACTGCTAGTGTTTCAGTGATGATTTTTATTTACTTTTAATAATTATGTATTATGATTTTGCGGCAAATCAAATTGACCTCTGGTATTATAATAAAGACTGAACTGACCTGTACTAACTGTGAATAGTAGGATGTCTGCCAAACTCAAGTACAGCCCAAGTGAAAGTTTGAACCGTAGTTTGAGGTGTAGTCAAGTAGAGGAGAAGTAGAAATGATATGACTCTGTTTCTGTTTTTAAGCCAAGCACCGGCCATTAATGGAAAAATCCACCCTTGGAAACTCTTCCGTTGCTAGATACAGGGCATATATTTGGCATTCTCAACAGGACATTGCATTAAAATGAGATTGTGCAGTCAGAGGCTTGTGGTGCTGGCACATGTAGCAGTTGCACATGTTTTAATTAAATTAAGACGGCCATAGTTTCTAAAATAACAGCATGCAGTGGTGGAAAAAGTACTCAAATCCTTTACTTAAGTAAAAGTAGCAATACCATAATGGAAAAAGTCTTCATTAAAAGTAAAAGTTTTGCATTCAAAAGTTTACTTAAGTAAAAGTATAGAAGTATAAGCAGTAAAATGTACTTAAGTATCAAAAGTAGAAGTACTCATTCTGAAAAACGCTCCCTTTCAGAGTGTTTAATTATTGATGCATTAGCCTGTAAGAAGTATTTTAATGTTGTAGCTGGTCCAGGTGGCGCTAGGTCAAACTACTCCATAAACTGTTGGGAGTTTCAACTCTAATTTTCAACATATTTTATGAGCTTATCGTATGTTTAGCATGTAAAACCTTATTCTGCAGCCGTCAGATAAATGTAGTGGAGTAAACAGTACCATATTCCCTCTGGAATGTAGTGCAGTAAAAGTAGAAAGTCTCAAGAAATGGAAATACTCAAGTAAAGTGCCCTTACATAAAAATTGTACATAAGTACAGTGCTTGAGTCACTTTCCACCTCTGCTGGCATGAAAGTTTTCTGTCTCTGTCAGATTTCAGCAACACTTTGAATGCATCAATAGGAATAATGGTATGAGTGATTTAGATACCTACCTCGTTCCTGTCGTTCTGCAGGAAAAGAAATATAGGAAAGAATATGTTAAAGAAGCCAATATGTATCATATCACAATATGAATAACTGAATAACTTTAATGGTCATTCTTGAGGAACTCTGTTATTCGTTCACTTTTGACTGCTAGTGTTTCAGTGATGATTTTTATTTACTTTTAATGATTATGTATTATAATTTTGCGGCAAATCAAATTGACCTCTGGTATTATAAGTGGAAGTGAAAGTTTGAACCGTAGTTTGAGGTGTAGTCAAGTAGAGGAGAAGTAGAAATGATATGACTCTGTTTCTGTTTTTAAGCCAAGCACCGGCCATTAAAGGAAAAATCCACCCTTGGAAACTCTTCCGTTGCTAGATACAGGGCATATATTTGGCATTCTCAACAAGACATTGCATTAAGATGAGATTATGCAGTCAGAGGCTTGTGGTGCTGGCACATGTAGCAGTTGCACATGTTTTAATTAAACAAAGACGGTCATATTTTCTAAAATAACAGCAGGAGTGTAAGCTAATGAAAAAAAGAGTATTCCCGTTTTCTTGTTATTTTATTTCTCAGGAAAGGAGAAATAGTTTGGGAGGGAATTCCAGGAACCTGTGTCCCAGTGTTAAACCCTCCTGCACAGGAAGATTGAAAAAAAAGTGTTGTTTATTTTAAAGGATTTGAACGCGTATGCCCCTAGGTTTCCCCTAGGTTTATATTGCAGTAGAGTAGGAGGGGGCAGCCCGGTGTTACCGGACGGGCGGAGCAGGCGGCTAGCGAAGTTATGGTTTCTACTAATAGGGATCATGATGGAAAACCTGTTATTTGGGCCCAGGGTTCAAAATACAGAACTATTCCTTTAATCTCAAGTTTGTTAAATTGACGCACACAGAGAGAAGAGCGAGACAAGGCGTGGCGTCCTTTGCTGTTCACCAAGGTAAATTAGCCTACAATGGCATACAGTGGTGGAAAAAGTACTCAAATCCTTTACTTAAGTAAAAGTAGCATTACCATAATGGAAAAAGTCTTCATTAAAAGTAAAAGTTCTGCATTCAAAGGTTTAAATAAGTAAAAGTATAGAAGTATTAGCAGTAAAACGTACTTAAGTATCAAAAGTAGAAGTACTCATTCTGAAGAACGGTCCCTTTCAGAGTGTTAAATTATTGATGCATTAGCCTGTAAGAAGTATTTTAATGTTGTAGCTGGTCCAGGTGGCGCTAGGTCAAACTACTCCATAAACTGTTGGGAGTTTCAACTCTAATTTGCAACATATTATGAGCTTATCGTATGTTTAGCATGTAAAACCTTATTCTGCAGCCGTCAGATAAACGTAGTGGAGTAAACAGTACCATATTCCCTCTGGAATGTAGTGCAGTAAAAGTAGAAAGTCTCAAGAAATGGAAATACTCAAGTAAAGTGCCCTTACATACAAAATTGTATATAAGTACAGTGCTTGAGTCACTTTCCACCTCTGCTGGCATTAAAGTTTTCTGTCTCTGTCAGATTTCAGCAACACTTTGAATGCATCAATAGGAATAATGGTATGAGTGATTTAGACACCTACCTGCTTCCAGTTGTTTCTTTTCTATAGGAAAAGAAATATAGGAAAGAATATGTTAAAGAAGCCAATATGTATCATATCACAATATGAATAACTGAATAACTTTAATGGGCATTCATGAGGAACTCTGTTATTCGTTCACTTTTGACTGCTAGTGTTTCAGTGATGATTTTTATTTACTTTTAATGATTATGTATTATGATTTTGCGGCAAATCAAATTGACCTCTGGTATTATAATAAAGACTGAACTGACCTGTACTAACTGTGAATAGTAGGATGTCTGCCAAACTCAAGTACAGCCCAAGTGAAAGTTTGAACCGTAGTTTGAGGTGTAGTCAAGTAGAGGAGAAGTAGAAATGATATGACTCTGTTTCTGTTTTTAAGCCAAGCACCGGCCATTAATGGAAAAATCCACCCTTGGAAACTCTTCCGTTGCTAGATACAGGGCATATATTTGGCATTCTCAACAAGACATTGCATTAAGATGAGATGATGCAGTCAGAGGCTTGTGGTGCTGGCACATGTAGCAGTTGCACATGTTTTAATTAAACTAAGACGGCCATATTTTCTAAAATAACAGCAGGAGTGTAAGCTAATGAAAAAAAAGAGTATTCCCGTTTTCTTGTTATTGTATTTCTCAGGAAAGGAGAAATAGTTTGGGAGGGAATTCCAGGAACCTGTGTCCCAGTGTTAAACCTTCCTGCACAGGAAGATAAAAAAAAAAAGAGTTCTTAATTTTAAAGGAATAGTTTGGTATTTTGAACACGTATGCCCCTAGGTTTCCCCTAGGTTTATATTGCAGTAGAGTAGGAGGGGGCAGCCCGGTGTTACCGGACGGGCGGAGAAGGCGGCTAGCGAAGTTATGGTTTCTACTAATAGGGATCATGATGGAAAACATGTTATTTGGGCCCAGGGTTCAAAATACCAAGCTATTCCTTTAATCTCAAGTTTGTTAAATTGACGCACACAGAGAGAAGAGCGAGACAAGGCGTGGCGTCCTTTGCTGTTCACCAAGGTAAATTAGCCTACACTGGCATGCAGTGGTGGAAAAAGTACTGAAATCCTTTACTTAAGTAAAAGTAGCAATACCATAATGGAAAAAGTCTTCATTAAAAGTAAAAGTTCTGCATTCAAAGGTTTACATAAGTAAAAGTATAGAAGTATTAGCAGTAAAACGTACTTAAGTAAAAGTATAGAAGTATTAGCAGTAAAACATACTTAAGTATCAAAAGTAGAAGTACTCATTCTGAAGAACGGTCCCTTTCAGAGTGTTAAATTATTGATGCATTAGCCTGTAAGAAGTATTTTAATGTTGTAGCTGGTCCAGGTGGCGCTAGGTCAAACTACTCCATAAACTGTTGGGAGTTTCAACTCTAATTTTCAACATATTTTATGAGCTTATCGTATGTTTAGCATGTAAAACCTTATTCTGCAGCCGTCAGATAAATGTAGTGGAGTAAACAGTACCATATTCCCTCTGGAATGTAGTGGAGTAAAAGTAGAAAGTCTCAAGAAATGGAAATACTCAAGTAAAGTGCCCTTATATAAAAATTGTACATAAGTACAGTGCTTGAGTCACTTTCCACCTCTGCTGGCATTAAAGTTTTCTGTCTCTGTCAGATTTCAGCAACACTTTGAATGCATCAATAGGAATAATGGTATGAGTGATTTAGATACCTACCTCGTTCCTGTCGTGCTGCAGGAAAAGAAATATAGGAAAGAATATGTTAAAGAAGCCAATATGTATCATATCACAATATGAATAACTGAATAACATTAATGGTCATTCTTGAGGAACTCTGTTATTCATTCACTTTTGACTGCTAGTGTTTCAGTGATGATTTTTATTTACTTTTAATGATTATGTATTATGATTTTGCGGCAAATCAAATTGACCTCTGGTATTGTAATAAAGACTGAACTAAACTGAACTACCTGTGAATAGTAGGATGTCTGCCAAACTCAAGAACAGCCGAAGTGAAAGTTTGAACCGTAGTTTGAGGTGTAGTCGAGTAGAGGAGAAGTAGAAATGATATGACTCTGTTTCTGTTTTTAAGCCAAGCAACAGGAATTAAAGGAAAACTCCACCCTTGGATACACTGTTATTTATCATCAGTCTGGGATGTTCAGTGCTTTCCAGGAGTTATTTTGTGTTGTAATTAACTTTTTCAGTGTACCTACTTTCCCTCAACCTGCCTCATCTACTTCTACTGCAGTTAGTGATTTGCTATGTTTCCCAAAATGACTTTCAACAATCTCCAGAGAATGGGCGTAAACTTGTTGCTTTCAATCAAATATAAATATAGCTAGCTAGCCAACTAGTTAGTGAACATTTGGGTGTGTCTGTGATAGCGGCCCTTAGTAGTTAGTGGTTACTGTCTAGTAGACTATAGCTGAATGGCTTCTGTCAGTAATTCTGGCTCTTCTACGATGGATTTCTTCCTGTATGATTGTTGAACGTCTTTGCAAAATGAGAGTCTAGAAAGAAGCCCTTTGCTCTTTGATTCTGAGGGACGGACACCAAAAGCTGATGTTTACCGCTGACGTTTTAGATCGCTGACATTTTTTCTGCTATCAATACCTTGCCGCAACGTCATGTTGTTTACATTTGACCAGTTTTATACAGAATTTTACAGAATAAGAACAAGACTAAGAGTCTAACAGCCACAAAACATTTAATTTTGTGGAAGCGCCCCTGCCGGTAATCAAACACAGGTCTCCTGATTGAGAGTCTGCAATCTAACTATCTAATCTAAGGTGAACAATAACAACAAACAAATACAAGGTACATCACCAATAACTGTTTTTTAACAGTATTAAAGTGTTCAGGGTGGATTTTCTTTTAAATGTTCAACTTTCACTCCTCTGTCTGAGAATTCTTTAATAAGGATTTGGTTTTAGACTTTTTACTGCTGGGAGGATTACTTATCTCTGTTGTAGAACCACACTCCTGGAAGATAATCCAAGACTAGACTAATAGCATCAGTCAGATATACAGAAATACCAAACACAAATGAATATGAATAATGTCAATGAAAGGCAAATAATAATAATATTAATAAAATAAATACATATCAATTCAGTATAAATAAATACAGTATCTCATGGCTTCCCACCTGCTCTCCTTTTGTATATGAGGATCAGTATCAGCATCAGCATCAGCATCAGCATCAGCATCAGCATCAATATTACTACTCCCAGGGAGATGCGGAGTGAGAAGATTGTGTCCTTCAGTTTCTGTTCTTCAGACTCTACAGAAAAATAACAACAACAACAAAACAAGTTTGTTTACATGGACACACTGTGCTACTGTAGTTAATAGCTAATACCCCAATTAAGATCTTATTGGAGTTTGTTTTTGTGCATATTCATATCAAGATAACGGGTATTCCTGTATACAGAAATAAAAAGAATATTGTCCGTTATATTGTCAATGTCAGTTATTCAAATTTATAATTAGAATTATGATTGCTAAAATGTTAACATATTCTATGGAATTAATTATACAATTAATTCGAATGTTTTATGTTTACGTATACTCAGTGTCAGGGGATATTTTGACATATGAAGTCTCAGTAACAAGTGCACTGCAAACAAAAGGTGTTTAGTCTTATATTCAGTTTTAAAATCTTTTTTTTGTTTTTTGTTGCAATTGTTTGGAATTGTTTCCAATGCAGTTTCACGATTTTCCTTGAAACAAGTGTCAATATCTTGAAACAAGGCAGAATAAGGCAGATCACTGCACCACTGTCAAGAAAAAACAGGTTGATTCATTTTTTTTTCAATTAAGAAAAATAAGATTTTAAGATTCAATACTACATTAAATGTATTGTTAAAGTGGATATTTTTGCAGTGTGGTAACTCACTATGGATGAGGGGGTTCCTGATGGGTTCACTGCTCTCCAGACTGACTTGGTTCTCCAGTATACAGCTGAACATGGTATCGCTAAAATCCTCCTCCTATAAGATGAGTGAAATAGAATTAGTTAAAAGCCACCCTGCTGCCCAAATTGGCAAATTGGAAGCATCCAAAAACCATACAGATCTCTCCCTAAACAACCTTATGTAATATGCTCTGTTGAGAGGAATTGCTTAGACACAGTGCATCGATATAAAATATATAAAATATATATATATATACATAAATATATATATACATATATATATATATATATAAATATATGTACACCTCACTCCCCTCTTCCAGTCCCTTCACTGGCTTCCCATCTCTGCTCGCATCAAATGTAAGACACTGGTACTCGCCTACAGGGCAGCGCATCAAACCGCCCCCTATCTACAATCACTGGTCAGGTTCCAAACTCCAGATCATTCGCTCGGCTCCTCCACCCTTGCAGGTCACCTCGCCCCTCCATCGCTATGCGGACTCAGAAGTCGCTCATCCCAGTCGTGACTCTTCTCTTCCCTGGCACCACAATGGTGGAACGAGCTCCCCCCTTCTGTCAAAACGGCTGAATCATCTTTCACCGGAGACTGATGACACATCTCTTCAGGTTACACCTGAACCCCTCTTGGGGTAACCTATCTATCATGTAACAATCTTTTTACCCCTTCTACTTTTAATAAAATATATATATATAAAAAAACTCTCTGATTCTACAAATGCTACTTATTACCTCCGCCAAGGAGGTTATGTTTTCGGTGCCGTTTGTTTGTTTGTCTGTTTGTTTGTCTGTTAGCAGGATTACGGAAAAACTACTGGCCCAATTTTCATGAAACTTTGTGGAAGGGTGTAGCATGGGCCAAGGAAGAACCCATAAAATTTTGGAGCAGATCCGGATACGACTCACGAACAAGCAATAATAGCACAAACCTTGGCGGAGGTCTGCGCTCTCCCGAGTCCCCTTCTAGTTAGGGCCAGAGCACAACTTCATATTGTATTTCGTTTGTGGAATTATTATTTTTCCTCCGAAAGAATCAAATTTTTGAGGGGCTAAATGTGCTCGAAAAGTTGCGAAACTTTGCACACACGTCAGAAGTGGTGAAAAATTATATATTTTATGGGTCTTGCGCATGGGCGTGGCAAAACGGCTCGATAGCACCCCCTACTGAATTTCAACGGAGTAGCCCTCGCTGTACGTTTGTCCTAGACGTACGAAACTTGGTAGGCACATGTATCATGTCCAGACTTAAAAAAAGTCGGCAGTACCATGTGCCTAAAACCAACAGGAAGTCAGCCATTTTGAATTGATTGTGACATTTTTTGGCATTTTTGGCCATTTGCAGGGGTCGTACTTTAACGAACTCCTCCTAGGCGGTTGATCGGATCCACGTCAAACTTGGTCAGCGTGTAAAAATGACCTGGACGATGAAAATTTATCAAAAGCTTGAGTTTTGGTCACACGCCGTGGGCGTGGCGAGGCGGCAAATTTCCTTGTTTCGCCACGAAACAGGAAGTGGGTTGTAACACCACTGTGCATGGTCAAATCTGGCCCAAACTTCACACGTTTGATGAGAGTCCAGGCCTGAAGACATCTACTTGCCGATATTCGGTTATAGTCATAGCACCACCTACTGGCAACAGGAAATACCATGTTTTAAACTTTGCGGTGCTTCTCGTAGCGGGTTGACCAGATCCACCTCAAATGTGGTCAGAAAAGCCATAGGACCATGATGACGCTCAGTGTTGAAGATCGGGAGCTTTCGTCGAACGACGTTGCCCTGGCAGCATGGCGAATTTTGATGTTTCGCCATGAAACAGGAAGCTGCGTTAACTTGAGTTTACATTGTCCGATCTGCACCAGATTTCACATGCTGGTCCAGAGTCCAGGCCTGAGGACATCTACAGGCCAATTAGGAGTCATAGGCATTGCGCCACCTACTGGCAACAAGAAGTTGCGTGAACTTGAGTGTACATTGTCCAATCTGCACCAGATTTCACATGCTGGACAAGAGTCCAGGCCTGAGGACATATACAAGCCAATTGGGAGTCACAGTCATTGCGCCACCTACTGGCAACAGGAAGTAAGCCTTGTGCGACAATCACCACATGATTTACATGGAATTTTCATGGTGTGGGCCACGTCAACCGGTCGGTGTCCAATAACGACGCCGCGGCTGCAACACACCCCGACTGCAGCACACCCCGACTTGCACACAGCTGTGAGGGCCCGCTCATCACTGCTTGTTCCTATTGATTCCTTCATCAGCTACTGAGGCTTAGCTGATGAAGACTGTGATATACGGTCGGTTTGACTACTGTTGACAAAATGTATTGATTGTAAGTCGCTTGGACAAAAGCGTCTGCTAAATAACGTAATATAATGTACAGTATATATAAAATTCCAGAACTTTTCCATCACTGTCCATATATAAGTCAGAGTGCTTCCATGACCTGAAATTGTTATTCCTTCCAGGTTTGTTATTGTTTTTCAACTCAAAAAAGGTCTAAAGGGCTTAACAGGCTGGTGAAAAACAGCTGAAAATCACCAGCTAATGCAATGAATGTGTGAAACAAGTTGGAAAATACATTCTGCTGTGTTCCTGTAAAGTGACCCATTTTTTTTAATTCCCTGATATTCTGTGACTTCCCCAGAGAATTTATCAAAATCCCTGACTTTCCCTGTCTGGAAAACACTTCTCAAAATTCCATGATATTCCAGAAATCCAATGATCAATGGGCATTGGATTGGGCAAAAAAATTCTGATTGTACAAATGCTACTTATTCCTATTGAAGGCTTAGCTGAGCTGGCCATTCACTAAGTCTCACATGGACAGAAAGAAACACAGCGGTACAAACGCACACACTCTGTCACCAGCATTGCCATACTCGTACCTTTGTAATTTTGAGTTGCTTGGGTAACTCAATCTTTATCGTGTCTCCTGTCTTCCAGCTGTAGCTGACTGGTTCAGCCTCTCTGGTGTCTCCACCACAGCTCAGAAGACAGAAGGTCAACTCAGCATCACACCATGTAAAGACGGTGGGTTTAGAGACAGGAGCTGTTGTTGAGAAGAGGAGAAAAGGCTGTTACAATCATGATGACTCTGTCTCAGATGCAAATTTTTGTTTTCACACCTGATGTTAAAACCAAGTGGTGAATTCAGGGGAAAACAACACACAACTCCACATCACCCACTTGATGAAACTGGCCAAACTGCCAACATAATACACTTACAGATGACACTGAGTTGAGTCTGGCTGGTGGCTTTGTAGTTGATCTCTGCTGTGTACAATCCACTGTCTTCTCTGGTCAATCCTGTGATCCTCAGCTCTCCAGTTGAAATGTCCATGTCACCGCGACCTTCAAATATGCACCAACATGGTTAGGGTTAGCTTCTCACCATGAAGTTATTACTATTATAACTAAGACTCGGGAACAAAGACCACGCCTCAAGCACACATTCAATTTCCTGCTCCACCCTATTTAAATGCGCCTAACCATTACCTTTTCTCTCTCTCATATGTGTCAGTTCTCTCATCCCTCCCCCCAAACCCCTTTTTTCTGTCTTTCATGCTCTTCCCTCTCAGTACAGGAACCACAGGGGCAAATGATGGAGCCAGAAGACTCTCCATCAGCGAGACAGTGCCCCCACCCTGAGCCTCAATTCCCTGGTTCCTCAAGCTAACCATCAACCCCAACTCATCCGACCCCTCGATTCATCCCTTCATCTCGACCCCTGATTCATCCCTCTACCCTCGACCCTTGTTTCATCCCTCCATTCTCAACCCCTCTTTCTCTCAGTGAACCGCTGAAATACATCTCATAGTGGTGTGGTCTTTGTTAGTGAAAGAGTTCTTAACCATTATTTGACCGTTATTTAACCAGGAAACCTGACTAAAACACACAGTTGTCCAGTACAGCCACAGCTTTCTACTGTTGGCCACTAAGCAGCTGAACTGGAGCAGTTTGAATTTGAAAGAAGAAACAGCCATAAAACACTTAAATAATGTTAAAAAAAATAACTAATGGTATATTTCTTATTCCTGTGGATAACCAGCCTAATATCGACGACATGATGTCATGCTGAGATATTTCCAGAGCAGCAATAATGGACTTTAACATCAGAAAATGTTTCAACTGCCTAAAACAGCAACAGTAAATATCAGGTTTTGATGTCAGTCCCTCAGAATCCAAGGGCAAGGGCTTCTTCTCGATTGCGTTTCATTCACCACTTCCACTCAGACTTACCCAACTGCTCCAGGAATTTGAACTGAGAGTTTCTTTCATTCACAAATAAATCTAACCCTAACCACTGTGCCATTTAGCATAAATCTGAGAGAAAACAGTTCATCCCTCCCATCCCCCTGTTAAATCTGAGCTGAAATCAGCCACTGTGTCTCAGTATACCTTTGAATTGACGGTAGGAATCCACCTCCCTTCCATCCCACTCCATGGCAATGTCAGGTCCATGTTTCCACTCTATGCTGGTGATGGAGCCAGTCAGAGAGGACAAGTCTGGACTGAGGACAACACTGTCGCCTACTTTCTTGTAGAGTGGTTCTTCTGCAAAGACAAAAAAGTATGGATGCTGTGATATTTTAAATTTGAGTGTTAAGTCCTTGTGCTTTGGCAGTGTCAGGTGGATTGGAGCAGAAACACTTTGCTTCTCATCAACTAGGTAAACATCCAACCTGGTTTTAGACTTAAAGGCATGCCTTGAAATTTTGACTGTCTTCTGATATTTTTCTTCATCAGGCTGTTGTAACATAAAGGGAGAAAAAGTTTCAGCAATTGTACTTTAGTGATCCTAAAAACGGCTTGTTAGCATGGCCATCATTCCTCCTTGATACTGAAACACTGAAAGAGTCTCATTCAGGGTTAAAACCTTTTTTTTTTTTTTTTTAAACTAGTGACATTAAAACAAGTTGACTTGCATTGGAAAAGTGAAATCATCTCAACACATAGGAGATATTTCAAGGCATTTTAAGAAAAACAATTTAATACTCAATATTACATTAAATTATTTCTTAAAAGTTTTTGCGGTGTCTATTCTTTTCTTTTCTGTTCTGTTCCATTATATTATGTTCAAATGTTTTCTATTCTATACTGTTCTATTCTATTCTATTCTATTCTATTCTATGTCAAGCCACAGTCAATCTAGATTCAGATCATGGCCTACAGACTAGTGCAGCCTGTGAGTTATTGTCCTGCTGTAGACTAGACTACTTCATCTCTAATCTGATCTTCCTACCAGCAGACTGGGTGCGGCCAGCAGCAGGGAAATGGAAAATAATTACACTGCAACACAACATATTGCATTCACCTGGGGGAAAAATTAATGACTTATTTTCTCATAATTCTGCGATAACAAACTTACTAAATGCTGATGATGATGTGTGCTTGTAGAGGCGCATTTCACGTGCACACTGATGGACTATTAGTGTCTGAGGGGCATTTTAAGAGCGTGTATGATTTTAGTTCAACTGTGAGCCTGACTGCGTCTTGAGTCACCTATAGCTATACAGCTTGAATACTTTTCAGACGCATAACCTTATATCCGTGAAGCAGAGGCCATATTGGCTCAACTGATGCTGGAGAAATAACACAATGTCGAGGCCTGTCAAGCTTTCCACCTGAACAACCCTTAAGTCCCAAGGTGCCTGCACAAAGTCGATGAACTTGACAATGCCATCTATATTACTCAAAGACTCTAGTATCTGCCAATGTCTCAAACCAAGACGGAAAAAAAATACTGGATTAAATTAAACAGCTGTGTCGTGTTGGCCTTCCGTGAAATGCAGCTCTACAAGCACATCATCATTTCCACCCGGATGTATCGAGACCGATATGTCAAAAAATGTCATTAATTCATAAAAAAAAAAAATATTTGAAAACCGCAGATTTTTCGGGTGAATGCAATAACTTCCGTACAGTTACACCCTTGAGTGTAACCCTTCACATATTTAGCTACTCTACACATATAGGATATAGGCCTACAATAAGCCTGCTCTCCACAGGCTGTAAAATCAATAGAAACTTACGGGAAGCTGCGCTCAGCGCGGCCAGCAGGCAGACGAACAACCCGGTCAGAGTTACAGAAGGCGACATCCTCTTCTCTGTAATCTACTGCACCGGCAGAACCGGAGGAAATCCACACTTGTGACGGACTGACTTCTGAACCCAGAGAAACATGTCAAGTGTTTAAAAGTTTATAAGATCAGGCGATGCAAAGCCGTGAGAAGACTGCGCATTAGAGGCTGATTAAAAGTGAAAGTGAGAGTAAAAAAGGCAGTAGTATATTACAGTGTGTATATATATATTACAGAAATGGAGTAAATATGTCATGTATTTAAGAGATTAAAAGATTTTTTTTTTTTAAAAAACAACAACAACAACAACAACGTAGAGAGAAACAGACTGGACACGGAGGAGGTTAATCCAAAAAGTGAAAGTGAAAGTAAAAATTGCAGCCAAACTCTGTGTCTCCACCCCCATAGTAGGTGGAAAATAGTCCAATAAAGTCACTGTAAACTCACTGCTGAGCACCACAGACACAGCTTAAGTCCTGTAGGAATATTACAGTGATACACAGTTAAAGAAAACACAAAGTGCAATAAGGTCACTTTAACTCAGTATTGAGTAACCACAGAAGCAAGTTAAGTCCCTATAGGAATATTATAAATATTGTAATATTCCATTAAGCCATAGTAAATGATCTTGGACAAAGATGAGCTTGTGTCTGTTAGTTTGAGAGTATAAAAGGTATGATCAAAATCCTAAAATCCTGCATGAATCTGCATTCCGTAGAGCTAATACTGACATGGCACAATACTCCTATCACTTGAGAGGTTAATTCAGCATGAAGGGATTGGTTTGAGACTTCTTCCTCACGTTAGGATTGATGCTCCACGTTGTTCATCACAGAATTCTATCAAAGTCTTGGCTAAAAGCATCATGGGAGGTTCATTCCACTCAAAACTTGTATCTCATGCTGTGAGCTTTCATAAGATGGCTATTAACCAGGTAGAGCAAAATTATGAAGTGAATTTGAGTGAGTTAATTAAGGAAGCTTTGATTCAAGAATGCAGATTAATGGAAATACATTAAATAATCCTTATAATAGTAACACATAGGAAAAACGATTGTTGCTCCTTGCATTGTAGAGGATTCATTGGAAACACAGCTAATGCATCAGGAAGGTTTA